>NW_025956464.1:0-35824 GCF_023159225.1 Perognathus longimembris pacificus
AGCTCATTTTAGGAACGACATGAACATGCTGCGTAGGTAGCTGTTTATCAGTAAATATCTCAACTGAGATTAAGAAAAGAGTAGCTTAATAAATTATGTACTTCCTGGTATGGTTACTGTAATGGTAACTCCCCTAAAGAATCTGGATTGTGGAGAGGGAAGAGAGAAAAAAGCTCTTTTAGGACCTTCAATTACGAAGGGGGTAGGCAGCTGTATATCAGGGAGTAAACCTTCTGAGAATAAAAACAGCTGGAGCTTGTTAAGGTAATTACACAGGGGAAAGGATAATGTACTGGGAACTCCTCAGAAGAATCTGATTTGTGGTGAGGGGAGAGAGATAAAAGCTCATTTAGGAACGAAATGGACATGCTGCGTAGGTAGCTGTTTATCTGTAAATATCTCCACTGAGATTAGAAAAGCAGTACCTTAATAAATTTAGTACTTCCTGGTATGGTTACTGTACTGGTAACTCCCCAAAAGAATATGGATTGTGGTGAGGGAACAGAGAAAAAAAGCTCATTTAGGACCTGCAATTACGAAGGGGGTAGGCAGTTGTATATCAGGGAGTTAAACATTCTGAGAAAAAAAACAGCTGGATCTTGTTAAGGTAATTACACAGGGGAAAGGATAATGTACTGGGAACTCCTCAGAAGAATCTTGATTTGTGGTGTGGGAGAGAGATAAAAGCTCATTTAGGAACGAAATGAACCATGCTGCGTAGGTAGCTGTTTATCCTGTAAATATCTCCACTGAGATTAAGAAAAGCAGTAGCTTAATAAATTTAGTACTTCTTGTATGGTTACTGTACTGGTAACTCCCCAAAAGAATATGGATTGTGGTGAGGGAACAGAGAAAAAAAGTTCATTTAGGACCTGCAATTACGAAGGGGGTAGGCAGTTGTATATCAGGGAGTAAACATTCTGAGTAAAAAAACAGCTGGAGCTTGTTAAGGTAATTACACAGGGGAAAGGATAATGTACTGGGAACTCCTCAGAAGAATCTGATTTGTGGTGAGGGGAGAGAGATAAAAGCTCATTTAGGAACGACATGAAAATGCTGCATAGGTAGCTGTTTATCAGTAAATATCTCCACTGAGATTAAGAAAAGCAGTAGCTTAATAATTAAGTACTGCCTGGCTATGGTTTACTGTACTGGTAACTCCCCAAAAAGAATCTGGATTGTGGTGAGGGAACAGAGAAAAAAGCTCATTTAAGACCTGCACTTACGAAGGGGGTAGGCAGCTGTATATCAGGGAGTAAACCTTCTGAGAATAAAACAGCTGGAGCTTGTTAAGGTAATTACACAGGGAAAGGATAATGTACTGGGAACTCCTCAAAGAATCTGATTTGTGGTGAGGGGAGAGAGATAAAAGCTCATTTAGGAACGACATGAACATGCTGCGTAGGTAGCTGTTTATCAGTAAATATCTCCACTGAGATTAAGAAAAGCAGTAGCTTAATAAATTAAGTACTTCCTGGTATGGTTACTGTACTGGTAACTCCCCAAAAGAATCTGGATTGTGCTGAGGGAACAGAGAAAAAAGCTCATTTAGGACCGCACTTAAGAAGGGGGTAAGCAGCTGTATATCAGGGAGTAAACCTTCTGAGAATAAAAACAGCTGGAGCTGGTTAAGGTAATTACACAGGGGAAAGGATAATGTACTGGGAACTCCTCAGAAGAATCTGATTTGTGGTGAGGGGAGAGAGATAAAAGCTCACTTAGGAACGACATGAACATGCTGTGTAGGTAGCTGTTTATCAGTAAATATCTCCACTGAGATTAAGAAAAGCAGTAGCTTAATAAATTAAGTACTTCCTGGTATGGTTACTGTACAGGTAACTCCCCAAAGAATCTGGATTGTGGTGAGGGAACAGTGAAAAAAATCTCATTGAAGACCTGCACTTACGAAGGGGGTAGGCGGCAGTATATCAGGGAGTAAACCTTCTGAGAATAAAAACAGCTGGAGCTTGTTAAGGTAATTACACAGGGGAAAGGATAATGTACTGGGAGCTCCTCAGAAGAATCTGATTTGTGGTGATGGGAGAGAGATAAAATCTCATTTAGGAACTACATGAACATGGTGCGTACGTAGCTTTTTATCAGTAAATATCTCCACTGAGATTAAGAAAAACAGTAGCTTAATAAATTAAGTACTTCTTGGTATGGTTACTGTACTGGTAACTCCCCAAAAGAATCTGGATTGTGGTGAGGGAACAGAGAAAAAAGCTCATTTAGGACCTGCACTTACGAAGGGGGTAGGCAGCTGTATATCAGGGAGTAAACCTTCTGAGAATAAAAACAGCTGGATCTTGTTAAGGTAATTACACAGGGGAAAGGATAATGTACTGGGAAACTCCTCAGAAGAATCTGATTTGTGTGAGGGGAGAGAGATAAAAGCTCATTTAGGAACGACATGAACATGCTGCGTAGGTAGCTGTTATCAGTAAATATCTCCACTGAGATTAAGAAAAGCAGTAGCTTAATAAATTAAGTATTGCCTGGTATGGTTACTGTACTGGTAACTCCCCAAAAGAATCTGGATTGTGGTGAGGGAACAGAGAAAAAAAGCTCATTTAAGACCTGCACTTACGAAGGGGGTAGGCAGCTGTATATCAGGGAGTAAAACCTTCTGAGAATAAAAACAGCTGGAGCTTGTTAAGGTAATTACACAGGGGAATGGATAATGTACTGGGAACTCCTCAGAAGAATCTGATTTTGTGGTGAGGGGAGAGAGATAAAAGCTCATTTAGGAACGACATGAACGTGCTGCGTAGGTAGCTGTTTATCAGTAAATATCTCCACTGAGATTAAGAAATGAAGTAGCTTAATAAATTATGTACTTCCTGGTATGGTTACTGTACTGGTAACTCCCCTATAGAATCTGGATTGTGGTGAGGGAACAGAGAAAAAAGCTCTTTTAGGACCTTCAATTACGAAGGGGGTAGGCAGCTGTATATCAGGGAGTAAACCTTCTGAGAATAAAACAGCTGGAGCTTGTTAAGGTAATTACACAGGGGAAAGGATAATGTACTGGGAAATCCTCAGAAGAATCTGATTTGTGGTGAGGGGAGAGAGATAAAAGCTCATTTAGGAACGACATGAATATTCTGCGTAGTAGCTGTTTATAAGTAAATATCTCCACTGAGATTAAGAAAAGCAGTAGCGTAATAAATTAAGTACTTCCTGGTACGGTTACTGTACTGGTAAACTCCCCAAAAGAATCTGGATTGTGGTGAGGGAACAGAGAACAAAGCTCATTTAGGACTTACACTTACCAAGGGGGTAGGCAGCTGTATACCAGGGAGTAAACTTTCTGAGAATAAAAACAGCTGGAGCTTGTTAAGGTAATTACACAGGGGAAAGGATAATGTACTGGGAACTCCTTAGAAGAATCTGATTTGTGGTGAGGGGAGAGAGATAAAAGCTCATTTAGGAACGACATGAACATGCTGCATACGTAGCTGTTTATCACTAAAATCTCCACTGAGATTAAAAAAAACAGTAGCTTAATAAATTAAGTACTTTCTGGTGTGGATATTGTACTGGTAACTCCCCAAAAGAATCTGGGTTGTGGTGAGGGAACAGAGAAAAAAGCTCATTTAGGACCTGCACTTACGAAGGGGGTAGGCAGCTGTATATCACAGAGTAAACCTTCTGAGAATAAAAAACAGCTGGAGCTTGTTAAGGTAATTACACAGGGGAAAGGATAATGTACTGGGAACTCCTCAGAAGAATCTGATTTGTGGTGAGGGGAGAGAGATAAAAGCTCATTTAGGAACGAAATGAACATGCTGCGTAGGTAGCTGTTTATTCAGTAAATATCTCCAAAGAGATTAAGAAAAGCAGTAGCTTAATAAATTAAGTACTTCTTGGTATAGTTACTGATACTGGAAACTCCCCAGAAGAATCTGGATTGTGGTGAGGGAACAGAGAAAAAAGCTCATTTAGGACCTGCACTTACGAAGGGGGTAGGCAGCTGTATATCAGGGAGTAAACCTTCTGAGAATAAAAACAGCTCGAGCTTCTTAAGGTAATTACACAGGGGAAAGGATAATGTACTGGGAACTCCTCAGAAGAATCTGATATGTGGTGAGAGGAGAGAGATAAAAGCTCATTTAAGAACGAATGAACATGCTGCGTAGGTAGCTGATTATCAGTAAATATCTCCCCTGAGATTAAGAAAAGCAGTAGCTTAATAAATTTAGTACTTCCTGGTATGGTTACTGTACTGGTAACTCCCCAAAAGAATCTTGATTGTGTTGAGGGAACAGAGAAAAAAGCACATTTAGGACCTGCACTTACGAAGGGGGTAGGCAGCTGTATATCAGGGAGTATCGCTTCTGAGAATAAAAACAGCTGGAGCTTGTTAAGGTAATTACACAGGGTAAAGGTATAATGTACTGGGAACTCCTCAGAAGAATCTGATTTGTGGTGAGGGGAGAGAGATAAAAGCTCATTTAGGAACGAAATGAACATGCTGCGTAGGTAGCTGTTTATCAGTAAATATCTCCAAAGAGATTAAGAAAAGCAGTAGCTTAATAAATTAAGTACTTCTTGGTATAATTACTATATTGGTAACCCCCCAAAAGATTCTGGATTGTGGTGAGGGAACAGAGAAAAAAGCTCATTTTAGGACCTGCACTTACGAAGGGGGTAGGCAGCTGTATATCAGGGAGTAAACCTTCTGAGCATAAAAACAGCTGGAGCTTGTTAAGGTAATTACACAGGGGAAAGGATAATGTACTGGGGACTCCTCAGAAGAATCTGATTTGTGGTGAGGGAGAGATAAAAGCTCATTAGGAACGACATGAACATGCTGCGTTAGTAGCTGTTTATCAGTAAATATCTCCACTGAGATTAAGAAAAGAGGTAGCTTAATAATTTAAGTACTTCCTGGTATGGTTACTGTACTGGTAAATCCCCAAAAGAATGTGGATAGTGGTGAGAGAACAGAGAAAGAAGCTCATTTAGGACGTGCACTTACGAAGGGGGTAGGGAGGTGTATATCAGGGAGTAAACCTTCTGAGAAATAAAAACAGCTGGAGCTTGTTAAGGTAATTACACAGGGGAAAGGATAATGTAACTGGGAACTCCTCAGAAGAATCTGATTTGTTGTGAGGGGAGAGAGATAAAAGCTCCTTACGAACGACATGAACATGCTGCCTAGGTAGCTGTTTTATCAGTAAATATCTCCACTGAGATTAAGAACAGCAGTAGCTTAATAAATTAAGTAGTTCCTGGTATGGTTACTGTATTGGTAACTCCCCAAAAGAATCTGGATTGTGGTGAGGGAACAGAGAAAAAAGCTCATTTAGGACCTGCACTTACGAAGGGGGTAGGCCGCAGTATATCAGGGAGTAAACCTTCTGAGAATAAAAACAGCTGGAGCTTGTTAAGGTAATTACACAGGGGAAAGGATAATGTACTGGGAACTCCTCAGAAGAATCTGATTTGTGGTGAGGGGAGAGTGAAAGAAGCTCATTTAGGAACGACATGAACATGCTGCGTAGGTAGCTGTTTATCAGTAAATATCTCCACTGAGATTAAGAAAAGCAGTAGCTTAATGAATTAAGTACTTCCTGGTATGGTTACTGTACTGGTAACTCCCCAAAAGAATCTGGATTGTGGTGAGGGAACAGAGAAAAAAAGCTCATTTAGGACCTGCACTTACGAAGGGGGTAGGCAGCTGTATATCAGGGAGTAAACCTTCTGAGAATAAAAACAGCTGGAGCTTGTTAAGGTAATTACACAGGGGAAAGGATAATGTACTGGGAACTCCTCAGAAGAATCTGATTTGTGGTGAGGGGAGAGAGATAAAAGCTCATTTAGGAACGACATGAACATGCTGCGTAGGTAGCAGTTTATCAGTAAATATCTCCACTGAGATTAAGAAAAGCAGTAGCTTAATAAATTAAGTACTTCCTGGTATGGTTACTGTACTGGTAACTCCCCAAAAGAATCTGGATTGTGGTGAGGGTAACAGAGAAAAAAAGCTCAATTAGGACCTGCACTTACGAAGAGGGTATGCAGCTGTATATCAGGGAGTAAACCTTCTGAGAATAAAAACAGCTGGAGCTTGTTAAGGTAATTACACAGGGGAAAGGATAATGTACTGGGAACTCCTCAGAAGAATCTGATTTGTGGTGAGGGGAGAGAGATAAAGCTCATTTAGGAACGACATGAACATGCTGCGTAGGTAGCTGTTTATCAGTAAATATCTCCACTGAGATTAAGAAAAGCAGTAGCTTAATAAATTAAGTACTTCCTGGTATGGTTACTGTACTGGTAACTCCCCAAAAGAATCTGGATTGTGGTGAGGAACAGAGAAAAAGATCATTTAGGACCTGCACTTACGAAGGGGGTAGGCAGCTGTATATCAGGGAGTAAACCTTCTGAGAATAAAAACAGCTGGAGCTTGTTAAGGTAATTACACAGGGGAAAAGATACTGTACTGGGAATTCCTCAGAAGAATCTGATTTGTGGTGAGGGGAGGAGAGATAATAGCTCATTTAGGAACGACATGAACATGCTGCGTAGGTAGCTGTTTATCAGTAAAATATCTTCACTGAGATTAAGAAAAGCAGTAACTTAATAAATTAACTACTTCCTGGTATGGTTATTGTACTGGTACCTCGCCCAAAAGAATCTGGATTGTGGTGAGGGAAACAGAGAAAAAAGCTCATTTAGGACCTGCACTTACGAAGGGGGTAGGCAGCTGTATATCACGGAGTAAACCTTCTGAGAATAAAATCAGCTGGAGCTTGTTAAGGTAATTACACAGGGGAAAGGATAATGTACTGGGAACAATTCAGAGAATCTGATTTGTGGTGAGGGAGAGAGATAAAAGCTCATTTAGGAACAACATGAACATGCTGCGTAGGTAGCTGTTTATCAGTAAATATCTCCACTGAGATTAAGAGAAGCAGTAGCTTAATAAATTAAGTACTTCCTGGTATGGTTACTGTACTGGTAACTCCCCAAATGAATCTGGATTGTGGTGAGGGAACAAAGAAAAAAGCTCAATTAGGACCTGCACTTACGAATGGGGTAGGCAGCTGTATACAGGAGTAAACCTTCTGAGAATAAAAACAGCTGGAGCTTGTTAAGGTAATTACACAGGGGAAAGGATAATGTACTGGGAACTCCTCAGAAGAATCTGATTTGGTGGTGAGGGGAGAGAGATAAAAGCTCATTTACGAAAGACATGAACATGCTGCGTAGGTAGCTGTTTATCAGTAAATATCTCCACTGAGATTAAGAAAAGCAGTAGCTTAATAAATTAAGTACTTCCTGGTATGGTTACTGTATTGGTAACTCCCCAAAAGAATCTGGATTGTGGGTGAGGGAACAGAGAAAAAAGCTCATTTAAGACTGCACTTAAGAAGGGGGTAGGCAGCTGTATATCAGGGAGTAAACCCTTCTGAGAATAAAAACAGCTGGAGCTTGTTAAGGTAATTACACAGGGGGAAAGGATAATGTACTGGGAACTCCTCAGAAGAATCTGATTTGTGGTGAGGGGAGAGAGATAAAAGCTCATTTAGGAACGAAATGAACATGCTGCGTAGGTAGCTGTTTATCAGTAAATATCTCCAAAGAGATTAGAAAAGCAGTAGCTTAATAAATTAAGTACTTCTTGGTATAGTTTACTGTACTGGTAAACTCCCCAGAAGAATCTGATTGTGGTGAGGGAACAGAGAAAAAAGCTCATTTAGGACCTGCACTTACGAAGGGGGTAGGCAGCTGTATATCAGGGAGTAAACCTTCTGAGAATAAAAACAGCTCGAGCTTCTTAAGGTAATTACACAGGGGAAAGGATAATGTACTGGGAACTCCTCAGAAGAATCTGATATGTGGTGAGGGGAGAGAGATAAAAGCTCATTTAAGAACGAAATGAACATGCTGCGTAGGTAGCTGTTTTATCAGTAAATATCTCCACTGAGATTAAGAAAAGCAGTAGCTTAATAAATTTAGTACTTCCTGGTATGGTTACTGTACTGGTAACTCCCCAAAAGAATCTTGATTGTGTTGAGGGAACAGAGAAAAAAAGCACATTTAGGACCTGCACTTACGAAGGGTGTAGGCAGCTGTATAATCAGGGAGTATCGCTTCTGAGAATAAAAACAGCTGGAGCTTGTTAAGCGTAATTACACAGGGTAAAGGATAATGTACTGGGAACTCCTCAGAAGAATCTGATTTGTGGTGAGGGGAGAGAGATAAAAGCTCATTTAGGAACGAAATGAACATGCTGCGTAGGTAGCTGTTTATCAGTAAATATCTCCAAAGAGATTAAGAAAGCAGTAGCTTAATAAATTAAGTACTTCTTGGTATAATTACTATATTGGTAACCCCCAAAAGATTCTGGATTGTGGTGAGGGAACAGAGAATAGAGCTCATTTAGGACCTGCACTTACGAAGGGGGTAGGCAGCTGTATATCAGGGAGTAAACCTTCTGAGCATAAAAACAGCTGGAGCTTGTTAAGCTAATTACACAGGGGAAAGGATAATGTACTTGGGACTCCTCAGAAGAATCTGATTTGTGGTGAGGGGAGAGAGATAAAAGCTCAATTAGGAACGACATGAACATGCTGCGTTAGTAGCTGTTTATCATAAATATCTCCACTGAGATTAAGAAAAGAGGTAGCTTAATAATTTAAGTACTTCCTGGTATGGTTACTGTACTGGTAACTCCCCAAAAGAATGTGGATTGTGGTGAGAGAACAGAGAAAGAAGCTCATTTAGGACGTGCACTTACGAAGGGGGTAGGCAGGTGTATATCAGGGAGTAAACCTTCTGAGATAAAAACAGCTGGAGCTTGTTAAGGTAATTACACAGGGGAAAGGATAACTGTACTGGGAACTCCTCAGAAGAATCTGATTTGTTGTGAGGGGAGAGAGATAAAAGCTCCTTTACGAACGACATGAACATGCTGCCTAGGTAGCTGTTTATCAGTAAATATCTCCACTGAGATTAAGAACAGCAGTAGCTTAATAATATTAAGTAGTTCCTGGTATGGTTACTGTACTGGTAAACTCCCCAAAAGAATCTGGATTGTGGTGAGGGAACAGAGAAAAAAGCTCATTTAGGACCTGCACTTACGAAGGGGGTAGGCCGCAGTATATCAGGGAGTAAACCTTCTGAGAATAAAAACAGCTGGAGCTTGTTAAGGTAATTACACAGGGGAAAGGATAATGTACTGGGAACTCCTCAGAAGAATCTGATTTGTGGGTGAGGGGAGAGTGAAAGAAGCTCATTTAGGAACGACATGAACATGCTGCGTAGGTAGCTGTTTATCAGTAAATATCTCCACTGAGATTAAGAAAAGCAGTAGCTTAATGAATTAAGTACTTCCTGGTATGGTTACTGTACTGGTAACTCCCCAAAAGAATCTGGATTGTGGTGAGGGAACAGAGAAAAAAAGCTCATTTAGGACCTGCACTTACGAAGGGGGTAGGCAGCTGTATATCAGGGAGTAAACCTTCTGAGAATAAAAACAGCTGGAGCTTGTTAAGGTAATTACAAAGGGGAAAGGGATAATGTACTGGGAACTCCTCAGAAGAATCTGATTTGTGGTGAGGGGAGAGAGATAAAAGCTCATTTAGGAACGACATGAACATGCTGCGTAGGTAGCTGTTTATCAGTAAATATCTCCACTGAGATTAAGAAAATGCAGTAGCTTAATAAAATTAAGTACTTCCTGGTATGGTTTACTGTACTAGGTACCTCCCCAAAGAATCTGGATTGTGGTGAGGAACAGAGAAAAAAGCTCATTTAGGACCTGCACTTACGAGGGGGTAGGCAGCTGTATATCAGGGAGTAAACCTTCTGAGAATAAAAACAGCTGGATCTTGTTAAGGTAATTACACAGGGGAAAGGATAATGTACTGGGAACTCCTCAGAAGAATCTGATTTGTGGTGAGGGGAGAGAGATAAAGCTCATTTAGGAACGACATGAACATGCTGCGTAGGTAGCTGTTTATCAGTAAATATCTCCACTGAGATTAAGAAAAGCAGTAGCTTAATAAATTAAGTATTGCCTGGTTTGGTTACTGTACTGGTAACTCCCCAAAAGAATCTGGATTGTGGTGAGGGAACAGAGAAAAAAGCTCATTTAAGACCTGCACTTACGAAGGGGGTAGGCAGCTGTATATCAGGGAGTAAACCTTCTGAGAATAAAAACAGCTGGAGCTTGTTAAGGTAATTTACACAGGGGAAAGGATAATGTACTGGGAACTCCTCAGAAGAATCTGATTTGTGGTGAGGGGAGAGAGATAAAAAAGCTCATTTAGGAACGACATGAACGTGCTGCGTAGGTAGCTGTTTTATCAGTAAATATCTCCACTGAGATTAAGAAAAGAAGTAGCTTAATAAATTATGTACTTCCTGGTATGGTTACTGTACTGGTAACTCCCCTATAGAATCTGGATTGTGGTGAGGGAACAGAGAAAAAAGCTCTTTTAGGACCTTCAATTACGAAGGGGGTAGGCAGCTGTATATCAGGGAGTAAACCTTCTGAGAATAAAAACAGCTGGAGCTTGTTAAGGTAATTACACAGGGGAAAGGATAATGTACTGGGAAATCCTCAGAAGAATCTGATTTGTGGTGAGGGGAGAGAGATAAAAGCTCATTTAGGAACGACATGAATATTCTGCGTAGGTAGCTGTTTATAAGTAAATATCTCCACTGAGATTAAGAAAAGCAGTAGCGTAATAAATTAAGTACTTCTGGTACGGTTACTGTACTGGTAACTCCCCAAAAGAATCTGGATTGTGGTGAGGGAACAGAGAACAAAGCTCATTTAGGACTTACACTTACCAAGGGGGTAGGCAGCTGTATACCAGGGAGTAAACTTTCTGAGAATAAAAACAGCTGGAGCTTTTAAGGTAATTACACAGGGGAAAGGATAATGTACTGGGAACTCCTTAGAAGAATCTGATTTGTGGTGAGGGGAGAGAGATAAAAGCTCATTTAGGAACGACATGAACATGCTGCATACGTAGCTGTTTATTACTAAATATTCTCCACTGAGATTAAAAAAAACAGTAGCTTAATAAATTAAGTACTTTCTGGTGTGGATATTGTACTGGTAACTCCCCAAAAGAATCTGGGTTGTGGTGAGGGAACAGAGAAAAAAGCTCATTTAGGACCTGCACTTACGAAGGGGGTAGGCAGCTGTATATCACAGAGTAAACCTTCTGAGAATAAAAACAGCTGGAGCTTGTTAAGGTATTTACACAGGGGAAACGGATAATGTACTGGGAACTCCTCAGAAGAATCTGATTTGTGGTGAGGGGAGAGAGATAAAAGCTCATTTAGGAACGAAATGAACATGCTGCGTAGGTAGCTGTTTATCAGTAAATATCTCCAAAGAGATTAAGAAAAGCAGTAGCTTAATAAATTAAGTACTTCTTGGTATAGTTACTGTACTGGAAACTCCCCAGAAGAATCTGGATTGTGGTGAGGGAACAGAGAAAAAAGCTCATTTAAGACCTGCACTTACGAAGGGGGTAGGCAGCTGTATATCAGGGGAGTAAACCTTCTGAGAATAAAACAGCTCGAGCTTCTTAAGGTAATTACACAGGGGAAAGGATAATGTACTGGGAACTCCTCAGAAGAATCTGATATGTGGTGAGAGGAGAGAGATAAAAGCTCATTTAAGAACGAAATGAACATGCTGCGTAGGTAGCTGTTTACTCAGTAAATATCTCCACTGAGATTAAGAAAAGCAGTAGCTTAATAAATTTAGTACTTCCTGGTATGGTTACTGTACTGGTAACTCCCCAAAAGAATCTTGATTGTGTTGAGGGAACAGAGAAAAAAGCACATTTAGGACCTGCACTTACGAAGGGGGTAGGCAGCTGTAATCAGGGAGTATCGCTTCTGAGATAAAAAACAGCTGGAGCTTGTTAAGGTAATTACACAGGGTAAAGGATAAGTACTGGGAACTCCTCAGAAGAATCTGATTTGTGGTGAGGGGGAGAGAGATAAAAGCTTCATTTAGGAACGAAATGAACATGCTGCGTAGGTAGCTGTTTATCAGTAAATATCTCCAAAGAGATTAAGAAAAGCAGTAGCTTAATAAATTAAGTACTTCTTGTATAATTACTATATTGGTAACCCCCCAAAAGATTCTGGATTGTGGTGAGGGAACAGAGAAAAAAGCTCATTTAGGACCTGCACTTACGAAGGGGGTAGGCAGCTGTATATCAGGGAGTAAACCTTCTGAGCATAAAAACAGCTGGAGCTTGTTAAGGTAATTACACAGGGGAAAGGATAATGTACTTGGGACTCCTCAGAAGAATCTGATTTGTGGTGAGGGGAGAGAGATAAAAGCTCATTTAGGAACGACATGAACATGCTGCGGTTAGTAGCTGTTTATCAGTAAATATCTCCACTGAGATTAAGAAAAGAGGTAGCTTAATAATTTAAGTACTTCCTGGTATGGTTACTGTACTGGTAACTCCCCAAAAGAATGTGGATTGTGGTGAGAGAACAGAGAAAGAAGCTCATTTAGGACGTGCACTTACGAAGGGGGTAGGGAGGTGTATATCAGGGAGTAAACCCTTCTGAGAATAAAAACAGCTGGAGCTTGTTAAGGTAATTACACAGGGGAAAGGATAATGTACTGGGAACTCCTCAGAAGAATCTGATTTGTTGTGAGGGGAGAGAGATAAAAGCTCCTTACGAACGACATGAACATGCTGCCCTAGGTAGCTGTTTATCAGTAAATATCTCCACTGAGATTAAGAACAGCAGTAGCTTAATAAATTAAGTAGTTCCTGGTATGGTTACTGTATTGGTAACTCCCCAAAAGAATCTGGATTGTGGTGAGGGAACAGAGAAAAAAAGCTCATTTAGGACCTGCACTTACGAAGGGGGTAGGCCGCAGTATATCAGGGAGTAAACCTTCTGAGAATAAAAACAGCTGGAGCTTGTTAAGGTAATTACACAGGGGAAAGGATAATGTACTGGGAACTCCTCAGAAGAATCTGATTTGTGGTGAGGGGAGAGTGAAAGAAGCTCATTTAGGAACGACATGAACATGCTGCGTAGGTAGCTGTTTATCAGTAAATATCTCCACTGAGATTAAGAAAAGCAGTAGCTTAATGATTTAAGTACTTCCTGGTATGGTTACTGTACTGGTAACTCCCCAAAAGAATCTGGATTGTGGTGAGGGAACAGAGAAAAAAGCTCATTTAGGACCTGCACTTACGAAGGGGGTAGGCAGCTGTATATCAGGGAGTAAACCTTCTGAGAATAAAAACAGCTGGAGCTTGTTAAGGAAATTACACAGGGGAAAGGATAATGTACTGGGAACTCCTCAGAAGAATCTGATTTGTGGTGAGGGAGAGAGATAAAAGCTCATTTAGGAACGACATGAACATGCTGCGTAGGTAGCTGTTTATCAGTAAATATCTCCACTGAGATTAAGAAAAGCAGTAGCTTAATAAATTAAGTACTTCCTGGTATGGTTACTGTACTGGTAACTCCCCAAAAGAATCTGGATTGTGGTGAGGGAACAGAGAAAAAAGCTCAATTAGGACCTGCACTTACGAAGAGGGTATGCAGCTGTATATCAGGGAGTAAACCTTCTGAGAATAAAAACAGCTGGAGCTTGTTAAGGTAATTATCACTGGGGAAAGGATAATGTACTGGGAACTCCTCAGAAGAATCTGATTTGTGGTGAGGGGAGAGAGATAAAAGCTCATTTAGGAACGACATGAACATGCTGCGTAGGTAGCTGTTTATCAGTAAATATCTCCACTGAGATTAAGAAAAGCAGTAGCTTAATAAATTAAGTACTTCCTGGTATGGTTACTGTACTGGTAACTCCCCCAAAGAATCTGGATTGTGGTGAGGGAACAGAGAAAAAAGCTCATTTAGGACCTGCACTTACGAAGGGGGTAGGCAGCTGTATATCAGGGAGTAAACCTTCTGAGAATAAAAACAGCTGGAGCTTGTTAAGGTAATTACACACAGGGGAAAAGATACTGTACTGGGAATTCCTCAGAAGAATCTGATTTGTGGTGAGGGGAGAGAGATAATAGCTCATTTAGGAACGACATGAACATGCTGCGTAGGTAGCTGTTTATCAGTAAATATCTTCACTGAGATTAAGAAAAGCAGTAACTTAATAATTAACTACTTCCTGGTATGGTTATTGTACTGGTACCTCCCAAAAGAATCTGGATTGTGGTGAGGGAACAGAGAAAAAAAGCTCATTTAGGACCTGCACTTACGAAGGGGGTAGGCAGCTGTATATCACGGAGTAAACCTTCTGAGAATAAAATCAGCTGGAGCTTGTTAAGGTAATTACACAGGGGAAAGGATAATGTACTGGGAACAATTCAGAAGAATCTGATTTGTGGTGAGGGGAGAGAGATAAAAGCTCATTTATGAACAACATGAACATGCTGCGTAGGTAGCTGTTTATCAGTAAATATCTCCACTGAGATTAAGAGAAGCAGTAGCTTAATAAATTAAGTACTTCCTGGTATGGTTACTGTACTGGTAACTCCCCAAATGAATCTGGATTGTGGTGAGGGAACAAAGAAAAAAGCTCATTTAGGACCTGCACTTACGAATGGGTAGGCAGCTGTATATCAGGGAGTAAACCTTCTGAGAATAAAAAACAGCTGGAGCTTGTTAAGGTAATTACACAGGGGAAAGGATAATGTACTGGGAACTCCTCAGAAGAATCTGATTTGTGGTGAGGGGAGAGAGATAAAAGCTCATTTACGAAAGACATGAACATGCTGCGTAGGTAGCTGTTTATCAGTAAATATCTCCACTGAGATTAAGAAAAGCAGTAGCTTAATAATTAAGTACTTCCTGGTATGGTTACTGTATTGGTAACTCCCCAAAAGAATCTGGATTGTGGTGAGGGACACAGAGAAAAAAGCTCTTTTAGACCTGCACTTAAGAAGGGGGTAGGCAGCTGTATATCAGGGAGTATAACCCTTCTGAGAATAAAAACAGCTGGAGCTTGTTAAGGTAATTACACAGGGGAAAGGATAATGTACTGGGAACTCTCAGAAGAATCTGATTTGTGGTGAGGGGAGAGAGATAAAAGCTCATTTAGGAACGAAATGAACATGCTGCGTAGGTAGCTGTTTATCAGTAAATATCTCCAAAGAGATTAAGAAAAGCAGTAGCTTAATAAATTAAGTACTTCTTGGTATAGTTACTGTACTGGTAACTCCCCAGAAGAATCTGGATTGTGGTGAGGGAACAGAGAAAAAAGCTCATTTAGGACCTGCACTTACGAAGGGGGTAGGCAGCTGTATATCAGGGAGTAAACCTTCTGAGAATAAAAACAGCTCGAGCTTCTTAAGGTAATTACACAGGGGAAAGGATAATGTACTGGGAACTCCTCAGAAGAATCTGATATGTGGTGAGGGGAGAGAGATAAAAGCTCATTTAAGAACGAAATGAACATGCTGCGTAGGTAGCTGTTTATCAGTAAATATCTCCACTGAGATTAAGAAAAGCAGTAGCTTAATAAATTTAGTACTTCCTGGTATGGTTACTGTACTGGTAACTCCCCAAAAGAATCTTGATTGTGTTGAGGGAACAGAGAAAAAAAGCACATTTAGGACCTGCACTTACGAAGGGGGTAGGCAGCTGTATATCAGGGAGTATCGCTTCTGAGAATAAAAACAGCTGGAGCTTGTTAAGGTAATTACACAGGGTAAAGGATAATGTACTGGGAACTCCTCAGAAGAATCTGATTTGTGGTGAGGGGAGAGAGATAAAAGCTCATTTAGGAACGAAATGAACATGCTGCGTAAGGTAGCTGTTTATCAGTAAATATCTCCAAAGAGATTAAGAAAAGCAGTAGCTTAATAAATTAAGTACTTCTTGGTATAATTACTATATTGGTAACCCCCCAAAAGATTCTGGATTGTGGTGAGGGAACAGAGAATAAAGCTCATTTAGGACCTGCACTTACGAAGGGGGTAGGCAGCTGTATATCAGGGAGTAAACCTTCTGAGCATAAAAACAGCTGGAGCTTGTTAAGCTAATTACACAGGGGAAAGGATAATGTACTTGGGGACTCCTCAGAAGAATCTGATTTGTGGTGAGGGGAGAGAGATAAAAGCTCATTTAGGAACGACATGAACAATGCTGCGTTAGTAGCTGTTTATCAGTAAATATCTCCACTGAGATTAAGAAAAGAGGTAGCTTAATAATTTAAGTACTTCCTGGTATGGTTACTGTACTGGTAACTCCCCAAAAGAAATGTGGATTGTGGTGAGAGAACAGAGAAAGAAGCTCATTTAGGACGTGCACTTACGAAGGGGGTAGGCAGGTGTATATCAGGGAGTAAACCTTCTGAGAATAAAAACAGCTGGAGCTTGTTAAGGTAATTACACAGGGGAAAGGATAATGTACTGGGAACTCCTCAGAAGAATCTGATTTGTTGTGAGGGGAGAGAGATAAAAGCTCCTTTACGAACGACATGAACATGCTGCCTAGGTAGCTGTTTATCAGTAAATATCTCCACTGAGATTAAGAACAGCAGTAGCTTAATAAATTAAGTAGTTCCTGGTATGGTTACTGTACTGGTAACTCCCCAAAAGAATCTGGATTGTGGTGAGGGAACAGAGAAAAAAGCTCATTTAGGACCTGCACTTACGAAGGGGGTAGGCCGCAGTATATCAGGGAGTAAACCTTCTGAGAATAAAAAACAGCTGGAGCTTGTTAAGGTAATTACACAGGGGAAAGGATAATGTACTGGGAACTCCTCAGAAGAATCTGATTTTGTGGTGAGGGGAGAGTGAAAGAAGCTCATTTAGGAACGACATGAACATGCTGCGTAGGTAGCTGTTTATCAGTAAATATCTCCACTGAGATTAAGAAAAGCAGTAGCTTAATGAATTAAGTACTTCCTGTATGGTTACTGTACTGGTAACTCCCCAAAAGAATCTGGATTGTGGTGAGGGAACAGAGAAAAAAGCTCATTTAGGACCTGCACTTACGAAGGGGGTAGGCAGCTGTATATCAGGGAGTAAACCTTCTGAGAATAAAAACAGCTGGAGCTTGTTAAGGTAATTACACAGGGGAAAGGATAATGTACTGGGAACTCCTCAGAAGAATCTGATTTGTGGTGAGGGGAGAGAGATAAAAGCTCATTTAGGAACGAC
This sequence comes from Perognathus longimembris pacificus, assembly GCF_023159225.1. Lineage (NCBI taxonomy): Eukaryota > Metazoa > Chordata > Mammalia > Rodentia > Heteromyidae > Perognathus > Perognathus longimembris. Next base: position 17,145 of record NW_025956464.1, read on the forward strand.
ATGAACATGCTGCGTAGGTAGCTGTTTATCAGTAAATATCTCCACTGAGATTAAGAAAAGCAGTAGCTTAATAAATTAAGTACTTCCTGGTATGGTTACTGTACTGGTACCCTCCCCAAAAGAATCTGGATTGTGGTGAGGGAACAGAGAAAAAAAGCTCATTTAGGACCTGCACTTACGAAGGGGGTAGGCAGCTGTATATCACGGAGTAAACCTTCTGAGAATAAAATCAGCTGGAGCTTGTTAAGGTAATTACACAGGGGAAAGGATAATGTACTGCGAACAATTCAGAAGAATCTGATTTGTGGTGAGGGGAGAGAGATAAAAGCTCATTTAGGAACGACATGAACATGCTGCGTAGGTAGCTGTTTATCAGTAAATATCTCCACTGAGATTAAGAGAAGCAGTAGCTTAATAAATTAAGTACTTCCTGGTATGGTTACTGTACTGGTAACTCCCCAATGAATCTGGATTGTGGTGAGGGAACAAAGAAAAAAGCTCATTTAGGACCTGCACTTACGAATGGGGTAGGCAGGCTGTATATCAGGGAGTAAACTTTCTGAGAATAAAAACAGCTGGAGCTTGTTAAGGTAATTACACAGGGGAAAGGATAATGTACTGGGAACTCCTCAGAAGATTCTGATTTGTGGTGAGGGGAGAGAGATAAAAGCTCATTTACGAAGGACATGAACATGCTGCGTAGGTAGCTGTTTATCAGTAAATATCTCCACTGAGATTAAGAAAAGCAGTAGCTTAATAAATTAAGTACTTCCTGGTATAGTTACTGTATTGGTAACCCCCCAAAAGATTCTGGATTGTGGTGAGGGAACAGATAAAAAAGCTCATTTAGGACCTGCACTTACGAAGGGGGTAGGCAGCTGTATATCAGGGAGTAAACCTTCTGAGAATAAAAACAGCTAGAACTTGTTAAGGTAATTACACAGGGGAAAGGATAATGTACTTGGGACTCCTCAGAAGAATCTGATTTGTGGTGAGAGGATAGAGATAAAAGCTCATTTAGGAACGACATGAACATGCTGCTTCGGTAGCTGTTTATCAGTAAATATCTCAACTGAGATTAAGAAAAGCAGTAGCTTAATAAATTAAGTACTTCCTGGTATGGTTACTGTACTGGTAACTCCCCAAAAGAATCTGGATTGTGGTGAGAGAACAGAGAATAAAGCTCATTTAGGACCTGCATTTACGAAGGGGGTAGGCAGCTGTATATCAGGGAGTAAATCTTCTGAGAATAAAAACAGCTGGAGCTTGTTAAGGTAATTACACAGGGGAAAGGATAATGTACTGGGAACTCTTCAGAAGAATCTGATTTGTGGTGAGGGGAGAGAGATAAAAGCTCATTTAGGAACGACATGAACATGCTGCGTATGTAGCTGTTTATCAGTAATAACTCCACTGAGATTAAGAAAAGTAGTAGCGTAATAAATTAAGTACTTCCTGGTATGGATACTGTACTGGTAACTCCCCAAAAGAATCTGGATTTTTGTGAGGGAACAGAGAAAAAAGCTCATTTAGGACCTGCACTTACGAAGGGGGTAGGCAGCTGCATATCAGGGAGTAAACCTTCTGAGAATAAAAACAGCTGGAGCTTGTTAAGGTAATTACACAGGGGAAAGGAAAATGTACTGGGAACTCCTCAGAAGAATCTGATTTCTGGTGAGGGGAGAGAGATAAAAGCTCATTTAGGAACGATATGAACATGCAGCGTAGGTAGCTGTTTATCAGTAAATATCTCCACTGAGATTAAGAAAAGCAGTAGCATAATAAATTAAGTACTTCCTGGTATGGTTACTGTACTGGTAACTCCCCAAAATAATCTGGATTGTGGTGAGGGATCAGAGAAATAAGCTCATTTAGGAATTGCACTTACGAAGGGGGTAGGCAGCTGTATATCAGGGAGTAAACCCTCTGAGAATAAAAACAGCTGGAGCTTGTTAAGGTAATTACACAGGGGAAAGGATAATGTACTGGGAACTCCTCAGAAGAATCTGATTCGTGGTGAGGGGAGAGAGATAAAAGCTCATTTAGGAACGACATGAACATGCTGCGTAGGTAGCTGTTTATCAGTAAATACCTCCACTGAGATTAAGAAAAGCAGTAGCATAATAAATTAAGTACTTCCTGGTATGGTTACTGTACTGGTAACTCCCCAAAATAATCTGGATTGTGGTGAGGGATCAGAGAAAAAAGCTCATTTAGGACTTGCACTTACGAAGGGGGTAGGCAGCTGTATATCAGGGAGTATCGCTTCTGAGAATAAAAACAGCTGGAGCTTGTTAAGGTAATTACACAGGGGAAAGGATAATGTACTGGGAACTCCTCAGAAGAATCTGATTGTGGTGAGGGGAGAGAGATAAAAGCTCATTTAGGAACGACATGAACATGCTGCGCAGGTAGCTGTTTATCAGTAAATATCTCCACAGAGATTAAGAAAAGCAGTAGATTAATAAATTAAGTACTTCCTGGTATGGTTACTGTACTGGTAACTCCCAAAAAGAATCTGGATTGTGGTGAGGGAACAGAGAAAAAAGCTCATTAAGGACCTTCACTTACGAAGGGGGTAGGCAGCTGTATATCAGGGAGTATCGCTTCTGAGAATAAAAACAGCTGCAGCTTGTTAAGGTAATTACACAGGGGAAAGGATAATGTACTGGGAACTCCTCAGAAGAATCTGATTTGTGGTGAGGGGAGAGAGGTAAAATCTCATTTAGGAACGACATGAAAATGCTGCGTAGGTACCTGTTTATCAGAAAATATCTCCACTGAGATTAAGAAAAGCAGTAGCTTAATAAATTAAATACTTCGTGGGTATGGTTACTGTACTTGTAACTCCCCAAAAGAATCTGGAATGTGGTGAGGGAACAGAGAAAAAAGCTCATTTAGGACCTGCACTTACGAAGGGGGTAGGCAGCTGTATATCAGGGAGTAAACCTTCTGAGAATAAAAACAGCTGGAGCTTGTTAAGGTAATTACACAGGGGAAAGGATAATGTACTGGGAACTCCTCAGAAGAATCTGATTTGTGGTTAGGGGAGAGAGATAAAAGCTCATTTAGTAACGACATGAACATGCTGCGTAGGTAGCGGTTTATCAGTAAATATCTCCACTGAGATTAAGAAAAAGCAGTAGCTTAATAAATTAAGAACTTCCTGGTATGGTTACTGTACTGGTAACTCCCCAAAAGAATCTGGATTGTGGTGAGGGAACAGAGAAAAAAGCTCATTTAGGACCTTCAATTACGAAGGGGGTAGGAAGCTGTATATCAGGGAGTAAATCTTCTGAGAATAAAAACAGCTGGAGCTTGTTAAGGTAATTACACAGGGGAAAGGATACTGTACTGGGAACTCCTCAGAAGAATCTGATTTGTGATGACGGGAGAGAGATAAAAGCTCATTTAGGAACGACATGAACATGCTGCATACGTAGCTGTTTATCAGTATATATCTCCGGTGAGATTAAGCAAAGCAGTAGCTTAATAAATTAAGTACTTCCTGGTATGGATATTTTACTGGTAACTCCCCAGAAGAATCTGGATTGTGGTGAGGGAACAGAGAAAAAAGCTCATTTAGGACCTGCACTTACGAAGGAGGTAGGCAGCTGTATATCAGGGATCAAACCTTCTGAGAATAAAAAGAGCTGGAGCTTGTTAAGATAATTACACAGGGGAAAGGATAATGTACTGGGGACTCCTCAGAAGAATCTGATTTGTTGTGAGGTTTGAGAGATAAAAGCTCATTTAGGAACGACTGAACATGCTGCGTAGGTAGCTGTTTATCAGTAAATATCTCCACTGAGATTAAGAAAAGCAGTAGCTTAATAAATTAAGTACTTCTTGGTATGGTTACTGTACTGCTAACTCCCCAAAAGAATCTGGAATTGTGGTGAGGGATCAGAGAAAAAAGCTCATTTAGGACCTGCACTTACGAAGGGGGTAGGCAGTTGTATATCAGGGAGTAAACCTTCTGAGAATAAAAACAGCTGGAGCTTTTAAAGGTAATTACACAGGGGAAAGGATAATGTACTGGCAACTCCTCAGAAGAATCTGACTTGTCGTGAGGGGAGAGAGGACAAAAGCTCATTTAGGAACGACATGAACATGCTGCGTAGGTAGCTGTTTATCAGTAAATATCTCCACTGAGATTAAGAAAAGCAGTAGATTAATAAATTAAGTAATGCCTGGTATGGTTATTGTACTGGTAACTCCCAAAAGAATCTGATTGTGGTGAGGGAACAGAGAAAAAAGCTCATTTAGGACCTTCACTTACGAAGGAGGTAGGCAGCTGTATATCAGGGATCAAAACTTCTGAGAATAAAAAGAGCTGGAGCTTGTTAAGGTAATTACACAGGGGAAAGGATAATGTACTGGGGACTCCTCATATGAATCTGATTTGTTGTGAGGGGTGAGAGATAAAAGCTCATTTAGGAACGACATGAACATGCTGCGTAGGTAGCTGTTTATCAGCTAAATATCTCCACTGAGATTAGGAAAAGCATTAGCTAAATAAATCAAGTAGTTCCTGGGTGGTTACTGTACTGGTAACTCCACAAAAGAATCTGGATTGTGGTGAGGGAACAGAGAAAAAAGCACATTTAGGACCTGCACTTACGAAGGGGGTAGGCAGCTGTATATCAGGGAGTATCGCTTCTTAGAATAAAAACAGCTGGAGCTTGTTAAGGTAATTACACAGGGGAAAGGATAATGTACTGGGAACTCCTCAGAAGAATCTGATTTGTGGTGAGGGGAGAGAGATAAAAAGCTCATTTAGGAACGACATGAACATGCTGCATACGTAGCTGTTTATCAGTAAATATCTCCACTGAGATAAAAAAGCAGTAGCTTAATAAATTAAGTACTTCCTGGTATGGATATTGTACCGGTAACTCCCCAAAAGAATCTGGATTGTGGTGAGGGAACAGAGAAAAAAGCTCATATAGGAACGACATGAACATGCTGCGTAGGTAGCTGTTTATCAGTAAATATCTCCACTGAGATTAAGAAAAGCAGTAGCTTAATAAATTAAGTACTTCCTGGTATGGTTACTGTACTGGTAACTCCCCAAAAGAATTTGGATTGTGGTGAGGGAACAGAGAAAAAAGCTCATTTAGGACCTGCCCTTACGAAGGGGGTAGGCAGCTGTATATCAGGGAGTAAAACCTTCTGAGAATAAAAACAGCTGGAGCTTGTTAAGGTAATTACACAGGGGAAAGGATAATGTACTGGGAACTCCTCCGAAGAATCTGATTTGTGGTGAGTGGAGAGAGATAAAAGCTCATTAGGAACGACATGAACATGCTGCGTAGGTAGCTGTTTATCAGTAAATATCTCCACTGAGATTAAGAAAAGCAGTAGCTTAATAAATTACTTCCTGGTATGGTTACTGTACTGGTAACTCCCCAAAAGAATCTGGATTGTGGTGAGGGAACAGAGAAAAAAGCTCATTTAGGACCTGCACTTACGAAGGGGGTAGGCAGCTGTATATCAGGAGTAAACCTTCTGAGAATAAAAACAGCTGGAGCTTGGTAAGGTAATTACACAGGGGAAAGGATAATGTACTGGGAACTCCTCAGAAGAATCTGATTTGTGGTGAGGGGAGAGAGATAAAAGCTCATTTAAGAACGACATGAACATGCTGCGTAGGTAGCTGTTTATCAGTAAATATCTCCAATGAGATTAAGAAAAGCAGTAGCTTAATAAATTAAGTACTTCCTGGTATGGTTACTGTACTGGTAAACTCCCCAAAAGAATCTGGATTGTGGTGAGGGAATAGAGAAAAAAGCTCATTTAGGACCTGCACTTACGAAGGGGGTAGGCAGCTGTATAGCAAGGAATAAATCTTCTGAGAATAAAAACATCTGGAGCTTGTTAAGGTAATTACACAGGGGAAAGGATAATGTACTGGGAAATCCTCAGAAGAATCTGATTTGTGGTGAGGAGAGAGGGATAAAAGCTCATTTAGGAACGACATGAACATGCTGCGTAGGTAGCTGTTTATCAGTAAATATCTCCACTGAGATTCAGAAAAGCAGTAGGCTTAATAAATTAAGTACTTCCTGGTATGGATACTGTACTGGTAACTCCCCAAAAGAATCTGGATTGTGGTGAGAGAACAGAGAAAATAGCTCATTAAGGACCTGCACATACGAAGGGGGTAGGCAGCTGTATATCAGGGAGTAAACCTTCTGAGAATAAAAACAGCTGGAGCTTGTTAAGGTAATTACACAGGGGAAAGGATAATGTACTGGGAACTCCTCCGAAGAATCTGATTTGTGTGAGTGGAGAGAGATAAAAGCTCATTTAGGAACGACATGAACATGCTGCGTAGGTAGCTGTTTATCAGTAAATATCTCCACTGAGATTAAGAAAAGCAGTAGATTAATAAATTAAGTAATGCCTGGTATGGTTATTGTACTGGTAACTCCCCAAAAGAATCTGGATTGTGGTGAGGGAACAGAGAAAAAAGATCATTTAGGACCTGCAATTACGAAGGAGGTAGGCAGCTGTATATCAGGGATCAAAACTTCTGAGAATAAAAAGAGCTGGAGCTTGTTAAGGTAATTACACAGGGGAAAGGATAATGTACTGGGGACTCCTCTGATGAATCTGATTTGTTGTGAGGGGTGAGAGATAAAAGCTCATTTAGGAACGACATGAACGTGCTGGGTAGGTAGCTGTTTATCAGTAAATATCTCCACTGAGATTAGGAAAAGCATTAGCTAAATAAATTAAGTAGTTCCTGGGTGGTTACTGTACTGGTAACTCCACAAAAGAATCTGGATTGTGGTGAGGGAACAGAGAAAAAAGCACATTTAGGACCTGCACTTACGAAGGGGGTAGGCAGCTGTATATCAGGGAGTATCGCTTCTGAGAATACAAACAGCTGGAGCTTGTTAAGGTAATTACACAGGGGAAAGGATAATGTACTGGGAACTCCTCAGAAGAATCTGATTTGTGGTGAGGGGAGAGAGATAAAAGCTCATTTAGGAACGACATGAACATGCTGCATACGTAGCTGTTTATCAGTAAATATCTCCACTGAGATTAAGAAAAGCAGTAGCTTAATAAATTAAGTACTTCCTGTATGGTTACTGTACTGGTAACTCCCCAAAAGAATCTGGATTGTGGTGAGGGAACAGAGAAAAAAGCTCATTTAGGACCTGCCCTTACGAAGGGGGTAGGCAGCTGTATATCAAGGAGTAAACCTTCTGAGAATATAAACAGCTAGAGCTTGTTAAGGTAATTCCACAGGGGAAAGGATAATGTACTGGGAACTCCTCAGAAGAATCTGATTTGTGGTGAGGGGAGAGAGATAAAAGCTCATTTAGGAACGACATGAACATGCTGTGTAGATAGCTGTTTATCAGTAAATATCTCCACTGAGATTAAGAAAAGCAGTAGCTTAATAAATGAAGTACTTCCGGTATGGTTACTGTACTGGTAACTCCCAAAAGAATCTGGATTGTGGTTAGGGAACAGAGAAAAAATCTCATTTAGGACCTGCACTTACGAAGGGGGTAGTCAGCTGTATATCAGGGAGTAAACCTTCTGAGAATAAAAACAGCTGGAGCTTGTTAAGGTAATTACAAAGGGGAAAGGATAATGTACTGGGAACTCCTCAGAAGAATCTGATTTGTGATGAGGGGAGAGAGATAAATGCTCATTTAGGAACGACATGAACATGCTGCGTAGGTCGCTGTTTATCAGTAAATATCTCCACTGAGATTAAGAAAAGCAGTAGCTTAATAAATTAAGTACTTCCTGCTATGGATACTGTACTGGTAACTCCCCAAAAGAATCTGGATTGTGGTGAGGGAACAGAGAAAAAATCTCATTTAGGTCCTGCAATTACGAAGGGGGGTAGGCAGCTGTATATCAGGGAGTATCGCTTCTGAGAATAAAAACAGCTGAGCTTGTTAAGGTAATTACACAGGGGAAAGGATAATGTACTGGCAACTCCTCAGAAGAATCTGATTTGTGGTGAGGGGAGAGAGATTAAAGCTCATTTAGGAACGACATGAACATGCTGCATAAATAGCTGATTATCAGTAAATATCTCCACTGAGATTAAGAAAAGCAGTAGCTTAATAAATTAAGTACTTCCTGGTATGGATATTGTACAGTTAACTCACCAAAAGAATCTGGATTTTGGTGAGGGAACAGAGAAAAAAGCTCATTTAGGAACGACATGAACATGCTGCTTAGGTAGCTGTTTATCAGTAAATATCTCCACTGAGATTAAGAAAAGCAGTAGCTTAAAAAATTAAGTACTTCCTGGTATGGTTACTGTACTGGTAACTCCCCAAAAGAATCTGGATTGTGTTGAGAGAACAGAGAAAAAAGCTCATTTAGGACCTGCACTTACGAAGGGGGTAGGCAGCTGTATATCAGGGAGTAAACCTTCTGAGAATAAAAACGGCTGGAGCTTTTTAAGGTAATTACACATTGAACGGATAATGTACTGGGAACTCCTCAGAAGAATCTGATTTGTGGTGAGGGGAGAGAGATAAAAGCTCATTTAGGCACGACATGAACATGCTGCGTAGGTAGCTGGTTATCAGTAAATATCTCAACTGAGATTAAGAAAAGCAGTAGCTTAATAAATTAAGTACTTCCTGGTGTGGTTACTGTACTGGTAACTCCCCAAAAGAAACTGGATTGTGGTGAGGGAACAGAGAAAAAAGCTCATTTAGGACCTGCACTTACGAACGGTGTAGGCAGCTGTATATCAGGGAGTAAACCTTCTGAGAATAAAAACACGTGGAGCTTGTTAAGGAAATTACACAGGGGAAAGGAAAATGTACTGGGAACTCCTCCGAAGAATCTTAATGTCGTGAGTGGAGAGAGATAAAAGCTCATTTAGGAACGACATTGAACATGCTGCGTAGGTAGCTGTTTATCAGTAAATATCTCCACTGAGATTAAGAAAAGCAGTAGCTTAATAAATTAAGTACTTCCTGGTATGGTTACTGTACTGGTAACTCCCCAAAAGAATCTGGATTGTGGTGAGGGAACAGAGAAAAACGCTCATTTAGGACCTGCACTTACGAAGGGGGTAGGCAGCTGTATATCAGGGAGTAAACCTTCTGAGAATAAAAACAGCTGAGCTTGTTAAGGTAATTACACAGGGGAAAGGATAATGTACTGGGAACTCCTCAGAAGAATCTGATTTGTGGTGAGGGGAGAGAGATAAAAGCTCATTTAGGCACGACATGAACATGCTGCGTAGGTAGCTGTTTATCAGTAAATATCTCAACTGAGATTAAGAAAAGCAGTAGCTTAATAAATTAAGTACTTCCTGGTGTGGTTACTGTACTGGTAACTCCCCAAAAGAATCTGGATTGTGGTGAGGGAACAGAGAAAAAGCTCATTTAGCACCTGCACTTACGAACGGTGTAGGCAGCTGTATATCAGGGAGTAAACCTTCTGAGAATAAAAACAGCTGGAGCTTGTTAAGGAAATTATACAGGGGAAAGGAAAATGTACTGGGAACTCCTCCGAAGAATCTGATTTGTGGTGAGTGGAGAGAGATAAAAGCTCATTTAGGAACGACATGAACATGCTGCGTAGGTAGCTGTTTATCAGTAAATATCTCGACTGAGATTAAGAAAAGCAGTAGCTTAATAAATTAAGTACTTCCTGGTATGGTTACTGTACTGGTAACTCCCCAAAAGAATCTGGATTGTGGTGAGGGAACAGAGAAAAACGCTCATTTAGGACCTGCACTTACGAAGGGGGTAGGCAGCTGTATATCAGGGAGTAAACCTTCTGAGAATAAAAACAGCTGGAGCTTGTTAAGGTAATTACACAGGGAAAGGATAATGTACTGGGAACTCCTCAGAAGAATCTGATTTGTGGTGAGGGGAGAGAGATAAAAGCTCATTTAGGCACGACATGAACATGCTGCGTAGGTCGTGGTTATCAGTAAATATCTCAACTGAGATTAAGAAAAGCAGTAGCTTAATAAATTAAGTACTTCCTGGTGTGGTTACTGTACTGGTAACTCCCCAAAAGAATCTGGATTGTGGTGAGGGAACAGAGAAAAAAGCTCATTTAGGACCTGCACTTACGAAGGTGTAGGCAGCTGTATATCAGAGAGTAAACATTCTGAGAATAAAAACAGCTGGAGCTCGTTAAGGTAATTACACAGGGGGAAAGGATAATGTACTGGGAACTCCTCAGAAGAATCTGATTTGTGGTGAGGGGAGAGAGATAAAAGCTCATTTAGGAACGACATGAACATGCTGCATACGTAGCTGTTTATCAGTAAATATCTCCACTGAGATTAAGAAAAGCAGTAGCTTAATAAATTAAGTACTTCCTGGTATGGTTACTGTACTGGTAACTCCCCAAAAGAATCTGGATTGTGGATGAGGGAACAGAGAAAAAAGCTCATTTAGGACCTGCACTTACGAAGGGGGTAGGCAGCTGTATATCAGGGAGTAAACCTTCTGAGAATAAAAACACCTGGAGCTTGTTAAGGTAATTACACAGGTGAAAGGATAATGTACTGGGAACTCCTCAGAAGAATCTGATTTGAGGTGAGGGAGAGAGATAAAATCTCATTTAGGAACGACATGAACATGCTGCGTAGGTAGCTGTTTGTGGTGAGGGGAGAGAGATAAAAGCTCATTTAAGACCGACATGAACATGCTGCGTAGGTAGCTGTTTATCAGTAAATATCCCCATTGAGATTAAGAAAAGCAGTAGCTTAATAAATTAAGTACTTCCTGGTATGGTTACTGTACTGGTAACTCCCCAAAAGAATCTGGATAGTGGTGAGGGAACAGAGAAAAAAGCTCATTTAGGACCTGCACTTTCGAAGGGGGTAGGCAGTTGTATATCAGGGAGTAAACATTCTGAGAATAAAAACAGCTGGAGCTTGTTAAGGTAATTACACAGGGGAAAGGATAATTTACTGGGTACTTCTCAGAATAATCTGATTTGTGGTGAGGGGAGAGAGATAAAAGTTCATTTAGGAACGACATGAACATGCTGCGTAGGTAGCTGTTTATCAGTAAATATCTCCACTGAGATTAAGAAAAGCAGTAGCTTAATAAATTAAGTACTTCCTGGTATGGTTACTGTACTGGTAACTCCCCAAAAGAATCTGGATTGTGGTTAGGGAAAAGAGAAAAAAAGCTCATTTAGGACCTGCACTTTCGAAGGGGGTAGGCAGTTGTATATCAGGGAGTAAACATTCTGAGAATAAAAACAGCTGGAGCTTGTTAAGTTAATTACACAGGGGAAAGGATAATTTACTGGGGTACTCCTCAGAATAATCTGATTTGTGTTGAGGGGAGAGAGATAAAAGCTCATTTAGGAACGACATGAACATGCTGCGTAGGTAGCTGTTTATCAGTAAATATCTCCACTGAGATTAAGAAAAGCAGTAGCTTAATAAATTAAGTACTTCCTGGTATGGTTACTGTACTGGTAACTCCCCAAAAGCATCTGGATTGTCGTGAGGGAACAGAGAAAAATGCTCATTTAGGACCTACACTTACGAAGGGGGTAGGCAGCTGTATATCAGGGAGTAAACCTTCTGAGAATAAAAACAGCTGGAGCTTGTTAAGGTAATTACACAGGGGAAAGGATAATGTACTGGGAACTCCTCAGAAGAATCTGATTTGTGGTGAGGGGAGAGAGATAAAAGCTCATTTAGGAACGACATGAACATGCTGTGTAGATAGCTGTTTATTAGTAAATATCTCCACTGAGATTAAGAAAAGCAGTAGCTTAATAAATTAAGTACTTCCGGGTATGGTTACTGTACTGGTAACTCCCCAAATGAATCTGGATTGTGGTTAGGGAACAGAGAAAAAATCTCATTTAGGACCTGCACTTACGAAGGGGGTAGTCAGCTGTATATCAGGGAGTAAACCTTCTGAGAATAAAAACAGCTGGAGCTTGTTAAGGTAATTACACAGGGGAAAGGATAATGTACTGGGAACTCCTCAGAAGAATCTGATTTGTGGTGAGGGGAGAGAGATAAAAGCTCATTTAGGAACGACATGAACATGCTGCGTAGGTAGCTGTTTATCAGTAAACATCTCCACTGAGATTAAGAAAAGCAGTAGCTTAATAAATTAAGTACTTCCTGGTATGGTTACTGTACTGTTAACTCCCCAAAAGAATCTGGATTGTGGTGAGGGAACAGAGAAATAAAACTCATTTAGGAACGACATGAACATGCTGCGTAGGTAGCTGTTTATCAGTAAATATCTCCACTGAGATTAAGAAAAGCATTAGCTTAATAAATTAAGTACTTGCTGGTATGGTTACTGTACTGGTAACTCCCCAAAAGAATCTGGATTGTGGTGAGGGAACAGAGAAAAAAGCTCATTTAGGACCTGCACTTACGAAGGGGGTAGGCAGTTGTATATCAGGGAGTAAACCTTCTGAGAATAAAAACAGCTGGAGCTTTTTAAGGTAATTACACAGGGGAAAGGATAATGTACTGGGAACTCCTCAGAAGAATCTGATTTGTGATGAGGGGGAGAGAGATAAATGCTCATTTAGGAACGACATGAACATGCTGCGTAGGTCGCTGTTTATCAGTAAATATCTCCACTGAGATTAAGAAAAGCAGTAGCTTAATAAATTAAGTACTTCCTGGTATGGATACTGTACTGGTAACTCCCCAAAAGAATCTGGATTGTGGTGAGGGAACAGAGAAAAAAAATCTCATTTAGGTCCTGCAATTACGAAGGGGGTAGGCAGCTGTATATCAGGGAGTATCGCTTCTGAGAATAAAAACAGCTGGAGCTTGCTTAGGTAATTACACAGGGGAAAGGATAATGTACTGGCAACTCCTCAGAAGAATCTGATTTGTGGTGAGGGGAGAGAGATAAAAGCTCATTTAGGAACGACATGAACATGCTGCATAAATAGCTGTTTATCAGTAAATATCTCCACTGAGATTAAGAAAAGCAGTAGCTTAATAAATTATGTACTTCCTGGTATGGATACTGTACAGGTAACTCACCAAAAGAATCTGGATTGTGGTGAGGGAACAGAGAAAAAAGCTCATTTAGGAACGACATGAACATGCTGCTTAGGTAGCTGTTTATCAGTAAATATCTCCACTGAGATTAAGAAAAGCAGTAGCTTAATAAATTAGTACTTCCTGGGCTGGGGATATAGCCTAGTGGCAAGAGAGCCTGCTCGGATACACGAGGCCCTAGGTTCGATTCCCCAGCACCACATATACAGAAAACGGCCAGAAGCGGCGCTGTGGCTCAAGTGGCGGAGTGCTAGCCTTGAGCGGGAAGAAGCCAGGGACAGTGCTCAGGCCCTGGGTCCAAGGCCCAGGACTGGCAAAAAAAAAAAAACAAAAAAAAACAAAAAAAAATTAGTACTTCCTGGTATGGTTACTGTACTGGTAACTCCCCAAAAGAATCTGGATTGTGGTGAGGGAACAGAGGAAAACATCTCATTTAGGAACTGCACTTACGAAGGGGGTAGGCAGCTGTATATCAGGGAGTAAACCTTCTGAGAATAAAAACAGCTGGAGCTTGTTAAGGTAATTACACAGGGGAAAGGATAATGTACTGGGAACTCCTCAGAAGAATCTGATTTGTGGTGAGGGGAGAGAGATAAAAGCTCATTTAGGAACGACATGAACATGCTGCGTAGGTAGCTGTTTATCAGTAAATATCTCCACTGAGATTAAGAAAAGCAGTAGCTTAATGAATTAAGTATTTCCTGGTATGGTTACTGTACTGGTAATTCCCCAAAAGAATCAGGATTGTGGTGAGGGAACAGAGAAAAATGCTCATTTAGGACCTGCACTTACGAAGTGGGGAGGCAGCTGTATATCAGGGAGTAAACCTTCTGAGAATAAAAACAGCTGGAGCTTGTTAAGGTAATTACACAGGGGAAAGGATAATGTACTGGGAACTCCTCAGAAGAATCTGATTCGTGGTGAGGGGAGAGAGATAAAAGCTCATTTAGGAACGACATGAACATGCTGCGTATGTAGCTGTTTATCAGTAAATATCTCCACTGAGATTAAGAAAAGCAGTAGCTTAATAAATTAAGTACTTCCTGGTATGGTTACTGTACTGGTAACTCCCCAAAAGAATCTGGATTGTGGTGAGGGAACAGAGAAAAAAAGCTCATTTAGGACCTGCACTTACGAAGGTGGTAGGCAGCTGTATATCAGGGAGTAAACCTTCTGAGAATAAAAACAGCTGGAGCTTGTTAAGGTAATTACACAGGGGAAAGGATAATGTACTGGGAACTCCTCAGAAGAATCTGATTTGTGGTGAGGGGAGAGAGATAAAAGCTCATTTAGGATCGACATGAACATGCTGCGTAGGTAGCTGTTTATCAGTAAATATCTCCACTGAGATTAAGAAAAGCAGTAGCTTAATAAATTAAGTACTTCCTGGTATGGTTACTGTACTGGTAACTCCCTAAAAGAATCTGGATTGTGGTGAGGGAACAGAGAAAAAAAGCTCATTTAGGACCTGCACTTACGAAGGGGGTAGGCAGCTGTATATCAGGGAGTAAACCTTCTGAGAATAAAAACAGCTGGAGCTTGTTAAGGTAATTACACAGGGGAAAGGATAATGTACTGGGAACTCCTCAGAAGAATCTGATTTGTGGTGAGGGGAGAGAGATAAAAGCTCATTTAGGAACGACATGAACATGCTGCGTAGGTAGCTGTTTATCAGTAAATATCTCCACTGAGATTAAGAAAAGCAGTAGCTTAATAAATTAAGTACTTCCTGGTATGGTTACTCTACTGGTAACTCCCCAAAAGAATCTGGATTGTGGTGAGGGAACAGAGAAAAAAGCTCATTTAGGACCTGCACTTACGAAGGGGGTAGGCAGCTGTATATCAGGGGAGTAAACCTTCTGAGAATAAAAACAGCTGGAGCTTGTTAAGGTAATTACACAGGGGAAAGGATAATGTACTGGGAACTCCTCAGAAGAATCTGATTTGTGGTGAGGGGAGAGAGATAAAAGCTCATTTAGGAACGACATGAACATGCTGCGTAGGTAGCTGTTTGTCAGTAAATATCTCCACTGAGATTAAGAAAAGCAGTAGCTTAATAAATTAAGTACTTCCTGGTATGGTTACTGTACTGGTAACTCCCCAAAAGAATCTGGATTGTGGTGAGGGAACAGAGAAAAAAGCTCATTTAGGACCTGCACTTACGAAGGGGGTAGGCAGCTGTATATCAGGGAGTAAACCTTCTGAGAATAAAAGCAGCTGGAGCTTGTTAAGGTAATTACACAGGGGAAAGGATAATGTACTGGGAACTCCTCAGAAGAATCTGATTTGTGGTGAGGGGAGAGAGATAAAAGCTCATTTAGGAACGACATGAACATGCTGCGTAGGTAGCTGTTTATCAGTAAATATCTCCACTGAGATTAAGAAAAGCAGTAGCTTAATAAATTAAGTACTTCCTGGTATGGTTACTGTACTGGTAACTCCCCAAAAGAATCAGGATTGTGGTGAGGGAACAGAGAAAAAAGCTCATTTAGGACCTGCACTTACGAAGGGGGTAGGCAGCTGTATATCAGGGAGTAAACCTTCTGAGAATAAAAACAGCTGGAGCTTGTTAAGGTAATTACACAGGGGAAAGGACAATGTACTGGGAACTCCTCAGAAGAATCTGATTTGTGGTGAGGGGAGAGAGATAAAAGCTCATTTAGGAACGAAATGAACATGCTGCGTATGTAGCTGTTTATCAATAAATATCTCCACTGAGATTAAGAAAAGCAGTAGCTTAATAAATTAAGTACTTCCTGGTATGGTTACTGTACTGGTAACTCCCCAAAAGAATCTGGATTGTGGTGAGGGAACAGAGAAAAAAGCTCATTTAGGACCTGCACTTACGAAGGGGGTAGGCAGCTGTATATCAGGGAGTAAACCTTCTGAGAATAAAAACAGCTGGAGCTTGTTAAGGTAATTACACAGGGGAAAGGATAATGTACTGGGAACTCCTCAGAAGAATCTGATTTGTGGTGAGGGGAGAGAGATAAAAGCTCATTTAGGAACGACATGAACATGCTGCGTAGGTAGCTGTTTATCAGTAAATATCTCCACTGAGATTAAGAAAAGCAGTAGCTTAATAAATTAAGTACTTCCTGGTATGGTTACGGTACTGGTAACTCCCCAAAAGAATCTGGATTGTGGTGAGGGAACAGAGAAAAAAGCTCATTTAGGACTGCACTTACGAAGGGGGTAGGCAGTTGTATATCAGGGAGTAAACCTTTTGAGAATAAAAACAGCTGGAGCTTTTTAAGGTAATTACAAAGGGGAAAGGATAATGTACTGGGAACTCCTCAGAAGAATCTGATTTGTGATGAGGGGAGAGAGATAAATGCTCATTTAGGAACGACATGAACAGCTGCGTAGGTCGCTGTTTATCAGTAAATATCTCCACTGAGATTAAGAAAAGCAGTAGCTTAATAAATTAAGTACTTCCTGGTATGGATACTGTACTGGTAACTCCCCAAAAGAATCTGGATTGTGGTGAGGGAACAGAGAAAAAAAATCTCATTTAGGTCCTGCAATTACGAAGGGGGTAGGCAGCTGTATATCAGGGAGTATCGCTTCTGAGAATAAAAACAGCTGGAGCTTGCTTAGGTAATTACACAGGGGAAAGGATAATGTACTGGCAACTCCTCAGAAGAATCTGATTTGTGGTGAGGGGAGAGAGATAAAAGCTCATTAGGAACGACATGAACATGCTGCATAAATAGCTGTTTATCAGTAAATATCTCCACTGAGATTAAGAAAAGCAGTAGCTTAATAAATTATGTACTTCCTGGTATGGATACTGTACAGGTAACTCACCAAAAGAATCTGGATTGTGGTGAGGGAACAGAGAAAAAAAGCTCATTTAGGAACGACATGAACATGCTGCTTAGGTAGCTGTTTATCAGTAAATATCTCCACTGAGATTAAGAAAAGGAGTAGCTTAATAAATTAGTACTTCCTGGGCTGGGGATATAGCCTAGTGGCAAGAGTGCCTGCCTCGGACACACGAGGCCCTAGGTTCGATTCCCCAGCACCACATATACAGAAAACGGCCAGAAGCGGCGCTGTGGCTCAAGTGGCGGAGTGCTAGCCTTGAGCGGGAAGAAGCCAGGGACAGTGCTCAGGCCCTGGGTCCAAGGCCCAGGACTGGCAAAAAAAAAAAAACAAAAAAAAACAAAAAAAAAATTAGTACTTCCTGGTATGGTTACTGTACTGGTAACTCCCCAAAAGAATCTGGATTGTGGTGAGGGAACAGAGAAAACATCTCATTTAGGACCTGCACTTACGAAGGGGGTAGGCAGCTGTATATCAGGGAGTAAACCTTCTGAGAATAAAAACAGCTGGAGCTTGTTAAGGTAATTACACAGGGGAAAGGATAATGTACTGGGAACTCCTCAGAAGAATCTGATTTGTGGTGAGGGGAGAGAGATAAAAGCTCATTTAGGAACGACATGAACATGCTGCGTAGGTAGCTGTTTATCAGTAAATATCTCCACTGAGATTAAGAAAAGCAGTAGCTTAATGAATTAAGTACTTCCTGGTATGGTTACTGTACTGGTAATTCCCCAAAAGAATCAGGATTGTGGTGAGGGAACAGAGAAAAATGCTCATTTAGGACCTGCACTTACGAAGTGGGGAGGCAGCTGTATATCAGGGAGTAAACCTTCTGAGAATAAAAACAGCTGGAGCTTGTTAAGGTAATTACACAGGGGAAAGGATAATGTACTGGGAACTCCTCAGAAGAATCTGATTCGTGGTGAGGGGAGAGAGATAAAAGCTCATTTAGAACGACATGAACATGCTGCGTATGTAGCTGTTTATCAGTAAATATCTCCACTGAGATTAAGAAAAGCAGTAGCTTAATAAATTAAGTACTTCCTGGTATGGTTACTGTACTGGTAACTCCCCAAAAGAATCTGGATTGTGGTGAGGGAACAGAGAAAAAAGCTCATTTAGGACCTGCACTTACGAAGGGGGTAGGCAGCTGTATATCAGGGAGTAAACCTTCTGAGAATAAAAACAGCTGGAGCTTGTTAAGGTAATTACACAGGGGAAAGGATAATGTACTGGGAACTCCTCAGAAGAATCTGATTTGTGGTGAGGGGAGAGAGATAAAAGCTCATTTAGGATCGACATGAACATGCTGCGTAGGTAGCTGTTTATCAGTAAATATCTCCACTGAGATTAAGAAAAGCAGTAGCTTAATAAATTAAGTACTCTCCTGGTATGGTTACTGTACTGGTAACCTCCCCAAAAGAATCTGGATTGTGGTGAGGGAACAGAGAAAAAAGCTCATTTAGGACCTGCACTTACGAAGGGGGTAGGCAGCTGTATATCAGGGAGTAAACCTTCTGAGAATAAAAACAGCTGGAGCTTGTTAATGTAATTACACAGTTAAAGGATAATGTACTGGGAACTCCTCAGAAGAATCTGATTTGTGGTGAGGGGAGAGAGATAAAAGCTCATTTAGGAACGACATGAACATGCTGCGTAGGTAGCTGTTTATCAGTAAATATCTCCACTGAGATTAAGAAAAGCAGTAGCTTAATAAATTAAGTACTTCCTGGTATGGTTACTGTACTGGTAACTCCCAAAAGAATCTGGATTGTGGTGAGGGAACAGAGAAAAAAAGCTCATTTAGGACCTGCACTTAAGAAGGGGGTAGGCA
>NW_025956465.1:0-32585 GCF_023159225.1 Perognathus longimembris pacificus
AGTACTTTATAATTTCCCCTGTGTAATTACCTTAACAAGCTCCAGCTGTTTTTATTCTCAGAAGGTTTACTCCCTGATATACAGCTGCCTACCCCCTTCATAAGTGCAGGTCCTAAATGAGCTTTTTTCTCTGTTCCCTCACCACAATCCAGATTCTTTTGGGGAGTTACCAGTACAGTAACCATACCAGGAAGTACTTAATTTATTAAGCTACTGCTTTTCTTAATCTCAGTGGAGATATTTACTGATAAACAGCTACCTACGCAGCATGTTCATGTCGTTCCTAAATGAGCTTTTATCTCTCTCCCCTCACCACAAATCAGATTCTTCTGAGGAGTTCCCAGTACATTATCCTTTCCCCTGTGTAATTACCTTAACAAGCTCCAGCTGTTTTTATTTTCAGAAGGTTTACTCCCTGATATACTGCTGCCTACCCCATTCGTAAGTGCAGGTCCTAAATGAGCTTTTTCTCTGTTCCCTCACCACAATCCAGATTCTTTTGGGGAGTTACCAGTACAGTAACCATACCAGGAAGTACTTAATTTATTAAGCTACTGCTTTTCTTAATCTCAGTGGAGATATTTACTGATAAACAGCTACCTACGCAGCATGTTCATGTCGTTCCTAAATGAGCTTTTATCTCTCTCCCCTCACCACAAATCAGATTCTTCTGAGGAGTTCCCAGTACATTATCCTTTCCCCTGTGTAATTACCTTAACAAGCTCCAGCTGTTTTTATTCTCAGAAGGTTTACTCCCTGATATACAGCTGATACCCCCTTCGTAAGTGCAGGTCCTAAATGAGCTTTTTTCTCTGTTCCCTCACCACAATCCAGATTCTTTTGGGAGTTACCAGTACAATAACCATACCAGGAAGTACTTAATTTATTAAGCTACTGCTTTTCTTAATCTCAGTGGAGATATTTACTGATAAACAGCTACCTACGCAGCATGTTCATGTCGTTCCTAAATGAGCTTTTATCTCTCTCCCCTCACCACAAATCAGATTCTTCTGAGGAGTT
This sequence comes from Perognathus longimembris pacificus, assembly GCF_023159225.1. Taxonomy (NCBI): domain Eukaryota; kingdom Metazoa; phylum Chordata; class Mammalia; order Rodentia; family Heteromyidae; genus Perognathus; species Perognathus longimembris. The sequence continues at coordinate 1,021 of NW_025956465.1, forward strand.
CCCAGTACATTATCCTTTCCCCTGTGTAATTACCTTAACAAGCTCCAGCTGTTTTTATTCTCAGAAGGTTTACTCCCTGATATACAGCTGCCTACCCCCTTCGAAAGTGCAGGTCCTAAATGAGCTTTTTTCTCTGTTCCCTCACCACAATCCAGATTCTTTTGGGGAGTTACCAGTACAGTAACCATACCAGGAAGTACTTAATTTATTAAGCTACTGCTTTTCTTAATCTCAGTGGAGATATTTACTGATAAACAGCTACCTATGCAGCATGTTCATGTCGTTCCTAAATGAGCTTTTATCTCTCTCCCCTCACCACAAATCAGATTCTTCTGAATTGTTCCCAGTACATTATCCTTTCCCCTGTGTAATTACCTTAACAAGCTCCAGCTGTTTTTATTCTCAGAAGGTTTACTCCCTGATATACAGCTGCCTACCCCCTTCGTAAGTGCAGGTCCTAAATGAGCTTTTTTCTCTGTTCCCTCACCACAATCCAGATTCTTTTGGGGAGTTACCAGTACAGTAACCATACCAGGAAGTACTTAATTTATTAAGCTACTGCTTTTCTTAATCTCAGTGGAGATATTTACTGATAAACAGCTACCTACGCAGCATGTTCATGTCGTTCCTAAATGAGCTTTTATCTCTCTCCCCTCACCACAAATCAGATTCTTCTGAGGAGTTCCCAGTACATTATCCTTTCCCCTGTGTAATTACCTTAACAAGCTCCAGCTGTTTTTATTCTCAGAAGGTTTACTCCCTGATATACAGCTGCCTACCCCCTTCGTAAGTGCAGGTCCTAAATGAGCTTTTTTCTCTGTTCCCTCACCACAATCCAGATTCTTTTGGGGAGTTACCAGTACAGTAACCATACCAGGAAGTACTTAATTTATTAAGCTACTGCTTTTCTTAATCTCAGTGGAGATATTTACTGATAAACAGCTACCTACGCAGCATGTTCATGTCGTTCCTAAATGAGCTTTTATCTCTCTCCCCTCACCACAAATCAGATTCTTCTGAGGAGTTCCCAGTACATTATCCTTTCCCCTGTGTAATTACCTTAACAAGCTCCAGCTGTTTTTATTCTCAGAAGGTTTACTCCCTGATATACAGCTGCCTACCCCCTTCGTAAGTGCAGGTCCTAAATGAGCTTTTTTCTCTGTTCCCTCACCACAATCCAGACTCTTTTGGGGAGTTACCAGTACAGTAACAATACCAGGAAGTACTTAATTTATTAAGCTACTGATTTTCTTAATCTCAGTGGAGATATTTACTGATAAACAGCTACCTACGCAGCATGTTCATGTCGTTCCTAAATGAGCTTTTATGTCTCTCCCCTCACCACAAATCAGATTCTTCTGAGGAGTTCCCAGTAAATTATCCTTTCCTCTGTGTAATTACCTTAACAAGCTCCAGGTGTTTTTATTCTCAGAAGTTTTACTCCCTGATATACAGCTGCCTACCCCCTTCGAAAGGGCAGGTCCTAAATGAGCTTTTTTCTCTGTTTCCTCACCACAATCCAGATTCTTTGGGGAGTTACCAGTACAGTAACCATACCAGGAAGCACATAATTTATTAAGCTACTGCTTTTCTTAATCTCAGTGGAGATATTTACTGATAAACAGCTACCTACGCAGCATGTTCATGTCGTTCCTAAATGAGCTTTTATCTCTCTCCCCTCACCACAAATCAGATTCTTCTGAGGAGTTCCCAGTACATTATCCTTTCCCCTGTGTAATTACCTTAACAAGCTCCAGCTGTTTTTATTCTCAGAAGCTTTACTCCCTGATATACAGCTGCCTACCCCCTTCGTAAGTGCAGGTCCTAAATGAGCTTTTTTCTCTGTTCCCTCACCACAATCCAGATTCTTTTGGGGAGTTACCAGTACAGTAACCATACCAGGAAGTACTTAATTTATTAAGCTACTGCTTTTCTTAATCTCAGTGGAGATATTTACTGATAAACAGCTACCTACGCAGCATGTTCATGTCGTTCCTAAATGAGCTTTTATCTCTCTCCCCTCACCACAAATCAGATTCTTCTGAGGAGTTCCCAGTACTTTATAATTTCCCCTGTGTAATTACCTTAACAAGCTCCAGCTGTTTTTAGTCTCAGAAGGTTTACTCCCTGATATACTGCTGATACCCCCTTCATAAGTGCAGGTCCTAAATGAGCTTTTTTCTCTGTTCCCTTACCACAATCCAGATTCTTTTGGGGAGTTACCAGTACAGTAACCATACCAGGAAGTACTTAATTTATTAAGCTACTGCTTTTCTTAATCTCAGTGGAGATATTTACTGATAAACAGCTACCTACGCAGCATGTTCATGTCGTTCCTAAATGAGCTTTTATCTCTCTCCCCTCACCACAAATCAGATTCTTCTGAGGAGTTCCCAGTACATTATCCTTTCCCATGTGTAATTACCTTAACAAGCTCCAGCTGTTTTTATTCTCAGAAGGTTTACTCCCTGATAAACAGCTGCCTACCCCCTTCGTATGTGCAGGTCCTAAATGAGCTTTTTTCTCTGTTCCCTCACCACAATCCAGATTCTTTTGGGGAGTTACCAGTACAGTAACCATACCAGGAAGTACTTAATTTATTAAGCTACTGCTTTTCTTAATCTCAGTGGAGATATTTAGTGATAAACAGCTACCTACGCAGCATGTTTATGTCGTTACTAAATGAGCTTTTATCTCTCTCCCCTCACCACAAATCAGATTCTTCTGAGGAGTTCCCAGTACATTATCCTTTCCCCTGTGTAATTACCTTAACAAGCTCCAGCTGTTTTTATTCTCAGAAGGTTTACTCCCTGATATACAGCTGGCTACCCCCTTCGTAAGTGCAGGTCCTAAATGAGCTTTTTTCTCTCTACCCTCACCACAATCCAGATTCTTTTGGGGAGTTACCAGTACAGTAACCATACCAGGAAGTACTTAATTTATTAAGCTACTGCTTTTCTTAATCTCAGTGGAGATATTTACTGATAAACAGCTACCTAGGCAGCATGTTCATGTCGTTCCTAAATGAGCTTTTATCTCTCTCCCGTCACCACAAATCTGATTCTTCTGAGGAGTTCCCAGTACTTTATAATTTCCTCTGTGTAATTACCTTAACAAGCTCCTGCTGTTTTTAGTGTCAGAAGGTTTACTCCCTGATATACTGCTGATACCCCCTTCATCAGTGCAGGTCCTAAATGAGCTTTTTTCTCTGTTCCCTTACCACAATCCAGTTCTAATCGGGAGTTACCAGTACAATAACCATACCAGGAAGTACTTAATTTATTAAGCTACTGCTTTTCTTAATCTCAGTGGAGATATTTACTGATAAACAGCTACCTACGCAGCATGTTCATGTCGTTCCTAAATGAGCTTTTATCTCTCTCCCCTCACCACAAATCAGATTCTTCTGAGGAGTTCCCAGTACATTATCCTTTCCCCTGTGTAATTACCTTAACAAGCTCCAGCTGTTTTTATTCTCAGAAGGTTTACTCCATGATATACAGCTGACTACCCCCTTCGTAAGTGCAGGACTTAATGAGCTTTTTTCTCTGTTCCCTCAGCACAATCCAGATTCTTCTGGGGAGTTACCAGTACAGTAACCATACCAGGAAGTACTTAATTTATTAAGCTACTGCTTTTCTTAATCTCAGTGGAGATATTTACTGATAAACAGCTACCTACGCAGCATGTTCATGTCGTTCCTAAATGAGCTTTTATCTCTCTCCCCTCACCACAAATCAGATTCTTCTGAGGAGTTCCCAGTTCATTATCCTTTCCCCTGTGTAATTACCTTAACAAGCTCCAGCTGCTTTTATTCTCAGAAGGTTTACTCCCTGATATACTGCTGCCTACCCCATTCATAAGTGCAGGTCCTAAATGAGCTTTTATCTCTGTTCCCTCACCACAATCCAGACTCTTTTGGGGAGTTACCAGTACAGTAACCATACCAGGAAGTACTTAATTTATTAAGCTACTGCTTTTCTTAATCTCAGTGGAGATATTTACTGATAAACAGCTACCTACGCAGCATGTTCATGTCGTTCCTAAATGAGCTTTTATCTCTCTCCCCTCACCATAAATCAGATTCTTCTGAGGAGTTCCCAGTACTTTATAATTTCCCCTGTGTAATTACCTTAACAAGCTCCAGCTGTTTTTAGTCTCAGAAGGTTTACTCCCTGATATACTGCTGATACCCCCTTCATAAGTGCAGGTCCTAAATGAGCTTTTTTCTCTGTTCCCTTACCACAATCCAGATTCTTTTGGGGAGTTACCAGTACAGTAACCATACCAGGAAGTACTTAATTTATTAAGCTACTGCTTTTCTTAATCTCAGTGGAGATATTTACTGATAAACAGCTACCTACGCAGCATGTTCATGTCGTTCCTAAATGAGCTTTTATCTCTCTCCCCTCACCACAAATCAGATTCTTCTGAGGAGTTCCCAGTTCATTATCCTTTCCCCTGTGTAATTACCTTTACAAGCTCCAGCTGCTTTTATTTTCAGAAGGTTTACTCCCTGATATACTGCTGCCTACCCCATTCATAAGTGCAGGTCCTAAATGAGCTTTTATCTCTGTTCCCTCACCACAATCCAGACTCTTTTGGGGAGTTACCAGTACAGTAACCATACCAGGAAGTACTTAATTTATTAAGCTACTGCTTTTCTTAATCTCAGTGGAGATATTTACTGATAAACAGCTACCTACGCAGCATGTTCATGTCGTTCCTAAATGAGCTTTTATCTCTCTCCCCTCACCACAAATCAGATTCTTCTGAGGAGTTCCCAGTACTTTATAATTTCCCCTGTGTAATTACCTTAACAAGCTCCAGCTGTTTTTAGTCTCAGAAGGTTTACTCCCTGATATACTGCTGATACCCCCTTCATCAGTGCAGGTCCTAAATGAGCTTTTTTCTCTGTTCCCTTACCACAATCCAGATTCTAATCGGGAGTTACCAGTACAATAACCATAACAGGAAGTACTTAATTTATTAAGCTACTGCTTTTCTTAATCTCAGTGGAGATATTTACTGATAAACAGCTACCTACGCAGCATGTTCATGTCGTTCCTAAATGAGCTTTTATCTCTCTCCCCTCACCACAAATAAGATTCTTCTGAGGAGTTCCCAGTACATTATCCTTTCCCCTGTGTAATAACCTTAACAAGTTCCAGCTGTTTTTATTCTCAGAAGGTTTACTCCCTGATATACAGCTGCCTACCCCCTTCGAAAGTGCAGGTCCTAAATGAGCTTTTTTCTCTGTTCCCTCACCACAATCCAGATTCTTTTGGGGAGTTACCAGTACAGTAACCATACCAGGAAGTACTTAATTTATTAAGCTACTGCTTTTCTTAATCTCAGTGGAGATATTTACTGATAAACAGGGACATATGCAGCATGTTCATGTCGTTCATAAATGAGATTTATCTCTCTCCCCTCACCACAAATCAGATTCTTCTGAATTGTTCCCAGTACATTCTCCTTTCCCCTGTGTAATTACCTTAACAAGCTCCAGCTGTTTTTATTCTCAGAAGGTTTACTCCCTGATATACCGCTGCCTACCCCCTTCGTAAGTGCAGGTCCTAAATGAGCTTTTTTCTCTGTTCCCTCACCACAATCCAGACTCTTTTGGGGAGTTACCAGTACAGTAACAATACCAGGAAGTACTTAATTTATTAAGCTACTGATTTTCTTAATCTCAGTGGAGATATTTACTGATAAACAGCTACCTACGCAGCATGTTCATGTCGTTCCTAAATGAGCTTTTATGTCTCTCCCCTCACCACAAATCAGATTCTTCTGAGGAGTTCCCAGTAAATTAACCTTTCCTCTGTGTAATTACCTTAACAAGCTCCAGGTGTTTTTATTCTCAGAAGGTTTACTCCCTGATATACAGCTGCCTACCCCCTTCGAAAGTGCAGGTCCTAAATGAGCTTTTTTCTCTGTTCCCTCACCACAATCCAGATTCTTTTGGGGAGTTACCAGTACAGTAACCATACCAGGAAGTACTTAATTTATTACGCTATTGCTTTTCTTAATCTCAGTGGAGATATTTACTGATAAACAGGGACATATGCAGCATGTTCATGTCGTTCATAAATGAGATTTATCTCTCTCCCCTCACCACAAATCAGATTCTTCTGAATTGTTCCCAGTACATTATCCTTTCCCCTGTGTAATTACCTTAACAAGCTCCAGCTGTTTTTATTCTCAGAAGGTTTACTCCCTGATATACAGCTGCCTACCCCCTTCGTAAGTGCAGGTCCTAAATGAGCTTTTTTCTCTGTTCCCTCACCACAATCCAGACTCTTTTGGGGAGTTACCAGTACAGTAACAATACCAGGAAGTACTTAATTTATTAAGCTACTGATTTTCTTAATCTCAGTGGAGATATTTACTGATAAACAGCTACCTACGCAGCATGTTCATGTCGTTCCTAAATGAGCTTTTATGTCTCTCCCCTCACCACAAATCAGATTCTTCTGAGGAGTTCCCAGTAAATTATCCTTTCCTCTGTGTAATTACCTTAACAAGCTCCAGGTGTTTTTATTCTCAGAAGTTTTACTCCCTGATATACAGCTGCCTACCCCCTTCGAAAGGGCAGGTCCTAAATGAGCTTTTTTCTCTGTTTCCTCACCACAATCCAGATTCTTTGGGGAGTTACCAGTACAGTAACCATACCAGGAAGCACATAATTTATTAAGCTACTGCTTTTCTTAATCTCAGTGGAGATATTTACTGATAAACAGCTACCTACGCAGCATGTTCATGTCGTTCCTAAATGAGCTTTTATCTCTCTCCCCTCACCACAAATCAGATTCTTCTGAGGAGTTCCCAGTACATTATCCTTTCCCCTGTGTAATTACCTTAACAAGCTCCAGCTGTTTTTATTCTCAGAAGCTTTACTCCCTGATATACAGCTGCCTACCCCCTTCGTAAGTGCAGGTCCTAAATGAGCTTTTTTCTCTGTTCCCTCACCACAATCCAGATTCTTTTGGGGAGTTACCAGTACAGTAACCATACCAGGAAGTACTTAATTTATTAAGCTACTGCTTTTCTTAATCTCAGTGGAGATATTTACTGATAAACAGCTACCTACGCAGCATGTTCATGTCGTTCCTAAATGAGCTTTTATCTCTCTCCCCTCACCACAAATCAGATTCTTCTGAGGAGTTCCCAGTACTTTATAATTTCCCCTGTGTAATTACCTTAACAAGCTCCAGCTGTTTTTAGTCTCAGAAGGTTTACTCCCTGATATACTGCTGATACCCCCTTCATAAGTGCAGGTCCTAAATGAGCTTTTTTCTCTGTTCCCTTACCACAATCCAGATTCTTTTGGGGAGTTACCAGTACAGTAACCATACCAGGAAGTACTTAATTTATTAAGCTACTGCTTTTCTTAATCTCAGTGGAGATATTTACTGATAAACAGCTACCTACGCAGCATGTTCATGTCGTTCCTAAATGAGCTTTTATCTCTCTCCCCTCACCACAAATCAGATTCTTCTGAGGAGTTCCCAGTACATTATCCTTTCCCATGTGTAATTACCTTAACAAGCTCCAGCTGTTTTTATTCTCAGAAGGTTTACTCCCTGATAAACAGCTGCCTACCCCCTTCGTATGTGCAGGTCCTAAATGAGCTTTTTTCTCTGTTCCCTCACCACAATCCAGATTCTTTTGGGGAGTTACCAGTACAGTAACCATACCAGGAAGTACTTAATTTATTAAGCTACTGCTTTTCTTAATCTCAGTGGAGATATTTAGTGATAAACAGCTACCTACGCAGCATGTTTATGTCGTTACTAAATGAGCTTTTATCTCTCTCCCCTCACCACAAATCAGATTCTTCTGAGGAGTTCCCAGTACATTATCCTTTCCCCTGTGTAATTACCTTAACAAGCTCCAGCTGTTTTTATTCTCAGAAGGTTTACTCCCTGATATACAGCTGGCTACCCCCTTCGTAAGTGCAGGTCCTAAATGAGCTTTTTTCTCTCTACCCTCACCACAATCCAGATTCTTTTGGGGAGTTACCAGTACAGTAACCATACCAGGAAGTACTTAATTTATTAAGCTACTGCTTTTCTTAATCTCAGTGGAGATATTTACTGATAAACAGCTACCTAGGCAGCATGTTCATGTCGTTCCTAAATGAGCTTTTATCTCTCTCCCGTCACCACAAATCTGATTCTTCTGAGGAGTTCCCAGTACTTTATAATTTCCTCTGTGTAATTACCTTAACAAGCTCCTGCTGTTTTTAGTGTCAGAAGGTTTACTCCCTGATATACTGCTGATACCCCCTTCATCAGTGCAGGTCCTAAATGAGCTTTTTTCTCTGTTCCCTTACCACAATCCAGTTCTAATCGGGAGTTACCAGTACAATAACCATACCAGGAAGTACTTAATTTATTAAGCTACTGCTTTTCTTAATCTCAGTGGAGATATTTACTGATAAACAGCTACCTACGCAGCATGTTCATGTCGTTCCTAAATGAGCTTTTATCTCTCTCCCCTCACCACAAATCAGATTCTTCTGAGGAGTTCCCAGTACATTATCCTTTCCCCTGTGTAATTACCTTAACAAGCTCCAGCTGTTTTTATTCTCAGAAGGTTTACTCCATGATATACAGCTGACTACCCCCTTCGTAAGTGCAGGACTTAATGAGCTTTTTTCTCTGTTCCCTCAGCACAATCCAGATTCTTCTGGGGAGTTACCAGTACAGTAACCATACCAGGAAGTACTTAATTTATTAAGCTACTGCTTTTCTTAATCTCAGTGGAGATATTTACTGATAAACAGCTACCTACGCAGCATGTTCATGTCGTTCCTAAATGAGCTTTTATCTCTCTCCCCTCACCACAAATCAGATTCTTCTGAGGAGTTCCCAGTTCATTATCCTTTCCCCTGTGTAATTACCTTAACAAGCTCCAGCTGCTTTTATTCTCAGAAGGTTTACTCCCTGATATACTGCTGCCTACCCCATTCATAAGTGCAGGTCCTAAATGAGCTTTTATCTCTGTTCCCTCACCACAATCCAGACTCTTTTGGGGAGTTACCAGTACAGTAACCATACCAGGAAGTACTTAATTTATTAAGCTACTGCTTTTCTTAATCTCAGTGGAGATATTTACTGATAAACAGCTACCTACGCAGCATGTTCATGTCGTTCCTAAATGAGCTTTTATCTCTCTCCCCTCACCATAAATCAGATTCTTCTGAGGAGTTCCCAGTACTTTATAATTTCCCCTGTGTAATTACCTTAACAAGCTCCAGCTGTTTTTAGTCTCAGAAGGTTTACTCCCTGATATACTGCTGATACCCCCTTCATAAGTGCAGGTCCTAAATGAGCTTTTTTCTCTGTTCCCTTACCACAATCCAGATTCTTTTGGGGAGTTACCAGTACAGTAACCATACCAGGAAGTACTTAATTTATTAAGCTACTGCTTTTCTTAATCTCAGTGGAGATATTTACTGATAAACAGCTACCTACGCAGCATGTTCATGTCGTTCCTAAATGAGCTTTTATCTCTCTCCCCTCACCACAAATCAGATTCTTCTGAGGAGTTCCCAGTTCATTATCCTTTCCCCTGTGTAATTACCTTTACAAGCTCCAGCTGCTTTTATTTTCAGAAGGTTTACTCCCTGATATACTGCTGCCTACCCCATTCATAAGTGCAGGTCCTAAATGAGCTTTTATCTCTGTTCCCTCACCACAATCCAGACTCTTTTGGGGAGTTACCAGTACAGTAACCATACCAGGAAGTACTTAATTTATTAAGCTACTGCTTTTCTTAATCTCAGTGGAGATATTTACTGATAAACAGCTACCTACGCAGCATGTTCATGTCGTTCCTAAATGAGCTTTTATCTCTCTCCCCTCACCACAAATAAGATTCTTCTGAGGAGTTCCCAGTACATTATCCTTTCCCCTGTGTAATAACCTTAACAAGTTCCAGCTGTTTTTATTCTCAGAAGGTTTACTCCCTGATATACAGCTGCCTACCCCCTTCGAAAGTGCAGGTCCTAAATGAGCTTTTTTCTCTGTTCCCTCACCACAATCCAGATTCTTTTGGGGAGTTACCAGTACAGTAACCATACCAGGAAGTACTTAATTTATTAAGCTACTGCTTTTCTTAATCTCAGTGGAGATATTTACTGATAAACAGGGACATATGCAGCATGTTCATGTCGTTCATAAATGAGATTTATCTCTCTCCCCTCACCACAAATCAGATTCTTCTGAATTGTTCCCAGTACATTCTCCTTTCCCCTGTGTAATTACCTTAACAAGCTCCAGCTGTTTTTATTCTCAGAAGGTTTACTCCCTGATATACCGCTGCCTACCCCCTTCGTAAGTGCAGGTCCTAAATGAGCTTTTTTCTCTGTTCCCTCACCACAATCCAGACTCTTTTGGGGAGTTACCAGTACAGTAACAATACCAGGAAGTACTTAATTTATTAAGCTACTGATTTTCTTAATCTCAGTGGAGATATTTACTGATAAACAGCTACCTACGCAGCATGTTCATGTCGTTCCTAAATGAGCTTTTATGTCTCTCCCCTCACCACAAATCAGATTCTTCTGAGGAGTTCCCAGTAAATTAACCTTTCCTCTGTGTAATTACCTTAACAAGCTCCAGGTGTTTTTATTCTCAGAAGGTTTACTCCCTGATATACAGCTGCCTACCCCCTTCGAAAGTGCAGGTCCTAAATGAGCTTTTTTCTCTGTTCCCTCACCACAATCCAGATTCTTTTGGGGAGTTACCAGTACAGTAACCATACCAGGAAGTACTTAATTTATTACGCTATTGCTTTTCTTAATCTCAGTGGAGATATTTACTGATAAACAGGGACATATGCAGCATGTTCATGTCGTTCATAAATGAGATTTATCTCTCTCCCCTCACCACAAATCAGATTCTTCTGAATTGTTCCCAGTACATTATCCTTTCCCCTGTGTAATTACCTTAACAAGCTCCAGCTGTTTTTATTCTCAGAAGGTTTACTCCCTGATATACAGCTGCCTACCCCCTTCGTAAGTGCAGGTCCTAAATGAGCTTTTTTCTCTGTTCCCTCACCACAATCCAGACTCTTTTGGGGAGTTACCAGTACAGTAACAATACCAGGAAGTACTTAATTTATTAAGCTACTGATTTTCTTAATCTCAGTGGAGATATTTACTGATAAACAGCTACCTACGCAGCATGTTCATGTCGTTCCTAAATGAGCTTTTATGTCTCTCCCCTCACCACAAATCAGATTCTTCTGAGGAGTTCCCAGTAAATTATCCTTTCCTCTGTGTAATTACCTTAACAAGCTCCAGGTGTTTTTATTCTCAGAAGTTTTACTCCCTGATATACAGCTGCCTACCCCCTTCGAAAGGGCAGGTCCTAAATGAGCTTTTTTCTCTGTTTCCCTCACCACAATCCAGATTCTTTGGGGAGTTACCAGTACAGTAACCATACCAGGAAGCACATAATTTATTAAGCTACTGCTTTTCTTAATCTCAGTGGAGATATTTACTGATAAACAGCTACCTACGCAGCATGTTCATGTCGTTCCTAAATGAGCTTTTATCTCTCTCCCCTCACCACAAATCAGATTCTTCTGAGGAGTTCCCAGTACATTATCCTTTCCCCTGTGTAATTACCTTAACAAGCTCCAGCTGTTTTTATTCTCAGAAGCTTTACTCCCTGATATACAGCTGCCTACCCCCTTCGTAAGTGCAGGTCCTAAATGAGCTTTTTTCTCTGTTCCCTCACCACAATCCAGATTCTTTTGGGGAGTTACCAGTACAGTAACCATACCAGGAAGTACTTAATTTATTAAGCTACTGCTTTTCTTAATCTCAGTGGAGATATTTACTGATAAACAGCTACCTACGCAGCATGTTCATGTCGTTCCTAAATGAGCTTTTATCTCTCTCCCCTCACCACAAATCAGATTCTTCTGAGGAGTTCCCAGTACTTTATAATTTCCCCTGTGTAATTACCTTAACAAGCTCCAGCTGTTTATAGTCTCAGAAGGTTTACTCCCTGATATACTGCTGATACCCCCTTCATAAGTGCAGGTCCTAAATGAGCTTTTTTCTCTGTTCCCTTACCACAATCCAGATTCTTTTGGGGAGTTACCAGTACAGTAACCATACCAGGAAGTACTTAATTTATTAAGCTACTGCTTTTCTTAATCTCAGTGGAGATATTTACTGATAAACAGCTACCTACGCAGCATGTTCATGTCGTTCCTAAATGAGCTTTTATCTCTCTCCCCTCACCACAAATCAGATTCTTCTGAGGAGTTCCCAGTACATTATCCTTTCCCCTGTGTAATTACCTTAACAAGCTCCAGCTGTTTTTATTCTCAGAAGGTTTACTCCCTGATAAACAGCTGCCTACCCCCTTCGTATGTGCAGGTCCTAAATGAGCTTTTTTCTCTGTTCCCTCACCACAATCCAGATTCTTTTGGGGAGTTACCAGTACAGTAACCATACCAGGAAGTACTTAATTTATTAAGCTACTGCTTTTCTTAATCTCAGTGGAGATATTTAGTGATAAACAGCTACCTACGCAGCATGTTTATGTCGTTACTAAATGAGCTTTTATCTCTCTCCCCTCACCACAAATCAGATTCTTCTGAGGAGTTCCCAGTACATTATCCTTTCCCCTGTGTAATTACCTTAACAAGCTCCAGCTGTTTTTATTCTCAGAAGGTTTACTCCCTGATATACAGCTGCCTACCCCCTTCGTAAGTGCAGGTCCTAAATGAGCTTTTTTCTCTCTACCCTCACCACAATCCAGATTCTTTTGGGGAGTTACCAGTACAGTAACCATACCAGGAAGTACTTAATTTATTAAGCTACTGCTTTTCTTAATCTCAGTGGAGATATTTACTGATAAACAGCTACCTAGGCAGCATGTTCATGTCGTTCCTAAATGAGCTTTTATCTCTCTCCCGTCACCACAAATCTGATTCTTCTGAGGAGTTCCCAGTACTTTATAATTTCCTCTGTGTAATTACCTTAACAAGCTCCTGCTGTTTTTAGTGTCAGAAGGTTTACTCCCTGATATACTGCTGATACCCCCTTCATCAGTGCAGGTCCTAAATGAGCTTTTTTCTCTGTTCCCTTACCACAATCCAGATTCTAATCGGGAGTTACCAGTACAATAACCATAACAGGAAGTACTAAATTTATTAAGCTACTGCTTTTCTTAATCTCAGTGGAGATATTTACTGATAAACAGCTACCTACGCAGCATGTTCATGTCGTTCCTAAATGAGCTTTTATCTCTCTCCCCTCACCACAAATCAGATTCTTCTGAGGAGTTCCCAGTACATTATCCTTTCCCCTGTGTAATAACCTTAACAAGCTCCAGCTGTTTTTATTCTCAGAAGGTTTACTCCCTGATATACAGCTGCCTACCCCCTTCGAAAGTGCAGGTCCTAAATGAGCTTTTTTCTCTGTTCCCTCACCACAATCCAGATTCTTTTGGGGAGTTACCAGTACAGTAACCATACCAGGAAGTACTTAATTTATTAAGCTACTGCTTTTCTTAATCTCAGTGGAGATATTTACTGATAAACAGCTACCTACGCAGCATGTTCATGTCGTTCCTAAATGAGCTTTATCTCTCTCCCCTCACCACAAATCAGATTCTTCTGAATTGTTCCCAGTACATTATCCTTTCCCCTGTGTAATTACCTTAACAAGCTCCAGCTGTTTTTATTCTCAGAAGGTTTACTCCCTGATATACAGCTGCCTACCCCCTTCGTAAGTGCAGGTCGTAAATGAGCTTTTTTCTCTGTTCCCTCACCACAATCCAGATTCTTTTGGGGAGTTACCAGTACAGTAACAATACCAGGAAGTACTTAATTTATTAAGCTACTGATTTACTTAATCTCAGTGGAGATATTTACTGATAAACAGCTACCTACGCAGCATGTTCATGTCGTTGCCTAAATGAGCTTTTATGTCTCTCCCCTCACCACAAATCAGATTCTTCTGAGGAGTTCCCAGTAAATTATCCTTTCCTCTGTGTAATTACCTTAACAATCTCCAGGTGTTTTTATTCTCAGAAGGTTTACTCCCTGATATACAGCTGCCTACCCCCTTCGAAAGGGCAGGTCCTAAATGAGCTTTTTTCTCTGTTTCCTCACCACAATCCAGATTCTTTGGGGAGTTACCAGTACAGTAACCATACCAGGAAGCACATAATTTATTAAGCTACTGCTTTTCTTAATCTCAGTGGAGATATTTACTGATAAACAGCTACCTACGCAGCATGTTCATGTCGTTCCTAAATGAGCTTTTATCTCTCTCCCCTCACCACAAATCAGATTCTTTCTGAGGAGTTCCCAGTACATTATCCTTTCCCCTATGTAATTACCTTAACAAGCTCCAGCTGTTTTTATTCTCAGAAGGTTTACTCCCTGATATACAGCTGCCTACCCCCTTCTTAAGTGCAGGTCCTAAATGAGCTTTTTTCTCTGTTCCCTCACCACAATCCAGATTCTTTTGGGGAGTTACCAGTACAGTAACCATACCAGGAAGTACTTAATTTATTAAGCTACTGCTTTTCTTAATCTCAGTGGAGATATTTACTGATAAACTGCTACCTACGCAGCATGTTCCTGTCGTTCCTAAATGAGCTTTTTTCTCTCCCCTCACCACAAATCAGATTCTTCTGAGGAGTTCCCAGTACATTATCCTTTCCCCTGTGTAATTACCTTAACAAGCTCCAGCTGTTTTTATTCTCAGAAGGTTTACTCCCTGATATACACCTGCCTACCCCCTTCGAAAGTGCAGGTCCTAAATGAGCTTTTTTCTCTGTTCCCTCACCACAAACCAGATTCTTTTGGGAGTTACCAGTACAGTAACCATACCAGGAAGGACTTAATTGATTAAGCTACTGCTTTTCTTAATCTCAGTGGAGATATTTACTGATAAACAGCTACCTACGCAGCATGTTCATGTCGTTCCTAAATGAGCTTTTATATCTCTCCCCTTACCACAATCAGATTCTTCTGAGGAGTTCCCAGTACATTATCCTTTCCCCTGTGTAATTACCTTAACAATCTCCACTGTTTTTATTCTCAGAAGGTTTACTCCCTGATATACAGCTGCCTACCCCCTTCGTAAGTTCAGGTCCTAAATGAGCTTTTTTCTCTGTTCCCTCACCACAATCCAGATTCTTTTGGGGAGTTACCAGTACAGTAACCATACCAGGAAGTACTTAATTTATTAAGCTACTGCTTTTCTTAATCTCAGTGGAGATATTTACTGATAAACAGCTACCTACGCAGCATGTTCATGTCGTTAATAAATGAGCTTTTATCTCTCTCCCCCTCACCACAAATCAGATTCTTCTGAGGAGTTCCCGGTACATTATCCTTTCCCCTGTGTAATTACCTTAACAAGCTCCAGCTGTTTTTATTCTCAGAAGGTTTACTCCCTGATATACAGCTGCCTAACCCCTTCGTAAGTGCAGGTCCTAAATGAGCTTTTTTCTCTGTTCCCTCACCACAATCCAGATTCTTTTGGGGAGTTACCAGTACAGTAACCATACCAGGAAGTACTTAATTTATTAAGCTACTGCTTTTCTTAATCTCAGTGGAGATATTTACTGATAAACAGCTACCTACGCAGCATGTTCATGTCGTTCCTAAATGAGCTTTTATCTCTCTCCCCTCACCACAAATCAGATTCTTCTGAAGTTCCCAGTACATTATCCTTTCCCCTGTGTAATTACCTTAACAAGCTCCAGCTGTTTTTATTTTCAGAAGGTTTACTCCCTGATATACAGCTGCCTACCCCCTTCGTAAGTGCAGGTCCTAAATGAGCTTTTTTCTCTGTTCCCTCACCACAATCCAGATTCTTTTGGGGAGTTACCAGTACAGTAACCATACCAGGAAGTACTTAATTTATTAAGCTACTGCTTTTCTTAATCTCAGTGGAGATATTTACTGATAAACAGCTACCTACGCAGCATGTTCATGTCGTTCTAAATGAGCTTTTATCTCTCTCCCCTCACCACGAATCAGATTCTTCTGAGGAGATCCCAGTACATTATCCTTTCCCCTGTGTAATTACCTTAACAAACTCCAGCTGTTTTTATTCTCAGAAGGTTTACTCCCTGATATACAGCTGCCTACCCCCTTCGTAAGTGCAGGTCCTAAATGAGCTTTTTTCTCTGTTCCCTCACCACAATCCAGATTCTTTTGGGGAGTTACCAGTACAGTAACCATACCAGGAAGTACTTAATTTATTAAGCTACTGCTTTTCTTAATCTCAGTGGAGATATTTACTGATAAACAGCTACCTACGCAGCATGTTCATGTCGTTCCTAAATGAGCTTTTATCTCTCACCCCTCACCACAAATCAGATTCTTCTGAGGAGTTCCCAGTACATTATCCTTTCCCCTGTGTAATTACCTTAACAAGCTCCAGCTGTTTTTATTCTCAGAAGGTGTACTCCCTGATATACAGCTGCCTACCCCTTCATAAGTGAGGTCCTAAATGAGCTTTTTTCTCTGTTCCCACCACAATCCAGATTCTTTTGGGGAGTTACCAGTACAGTAACCATACCAGGAAGTACTTAATTTATTAAGCTACTGCTTTTCTTAATCTCAGTGGAGATATTTACTGATAAACAGCTACCTATGCAGCATGTTCATGTCGTTCCTAAATGAGCTTTTATCTCTCTCCCCTCACCACAAATCAGATTCTTCTGAGGAGTTCCCAGTACATTATCCTTTCCCCTGTGTAATTACCTTAACAAGCTCCAGCTGTTTTTATTCTCAGAAGGTTTACTCCCTGATATACAGCTGCCTACCCCCTTCGTAAGTGCAGGTCCTAAATGAGCTTTTTTCTCTGTTCCCTCACCACAATCCAGATTCTTTTGGGGAGTTACCAGTACAGTAACCATACCAGGAAGTACTTAATTTATTAAGCTACTGCTTTTCTTAATCTCAGTGGAGATATTTACTGATAAACAGCTACCTACGCAGCATGATCATGTCGTTCCTAAATGAGCTTTTATCTCTCTCCCCTCACCACAAATCAGATTCTTCTGAGGAGTTCCCAGTACTTTATCCTTTCCCCTGTGTAATTACCTTAACAAGCTCCAGCTGTTTTTATTCTCAGAAGGTTTACTCCCTGATATACAGCTGCCTACCCCCTTCGTAAGTGCAGGTCCTAAATGAGCTTTTTTCTCTGTTCCCTCACCACAATCCAGATTCTTTTGGGGAGTTACCAGTACAGTAAGCCATACCAGGAAGTACTTAATTTATTAAGCTACTGCTTTTCTTAATCTCAGTGGAGATATTTACTGATAAACAGCTACCTATGCAGCATGTTCATGTCGTTCCTAAATGAGCTTTTATCTCTCTCCCCTCACCACAAATCAGATTCTTCTGAGGAGTTCCCAGTACATTATCTTTCCCCTGTGTAATTACCTTAACAAGCTCCAGCTGTTTTTATTCTCAGAAGGTTTACTCCCTGATATTCAGCTGCCTACCCCCTTCGTAAAGTGCAGGTCCTAAATGAGCTTTTTTCTCTGTTCCCTCACCACAATCCAGATTCTTTTGGGGAGTTACCAGTACAGTAACCATACCAGGAAGTACTTAATTTATTAAGCTACTGCTTTTCTTAATCTCAGTGGAGATATTTACTGATAAACAGCTACCTACGCAGCATGTTCATGTCGTTCCTAAATGAGCTTTTATCTCTCTCCCCTCACCACAAATCAGATTCTTCTGAGGAGTTCCCAGTACATTATCCTTTCCCCTGTGTAATTACCTTAACAAGCTCCAGCTGTTTTTATTCTCAGAAGGTTTACTCCCTGATATACAGCTGCCTACCCCCTTCGTAAGTGCAGGTCCTAAATGAGCTTTTTTCTCTGTTCCCTCACCACAATCCAGATTCTTTTGGGGAGTTACCAGTACAGTAACCATACCAGGAAGTACTTAATTTATTAAGCTACTGCTTTTCTTAATCTCAGTGGAGATATTTACTGATAAACAGCTACCTACGCAGCATGTTCATGTCGTTCCTAAATGAGCTTTTATCTCTCTCCCCTCACCACAAATCAGATTCTTCTGAGGAGTTCCCAGTACATTATCCTTTCCCCTGTGTAATTAACTTAACAAGCTCCAGCTGTTTTTATTCTCAGAAGTTTTACTCCCTGATATACAGCTGCCTACCCCCTTCGTAATTGCCGGTCATAAATGAGCATTTTTCACTGTTCCCTCACTACAATCCAGATTCTTTTGGGAAGTTACCAGTACAGTAACCATACCAGTAAGTACTTAATTTATTAAGCTACTGCTTTCCTTAATCTCAGTGGAGATATTTACTGATAAACAGCAACCTACGCAGCATGTTCATTTCGTTCCTAAATGAGCTTTTATCTCTCTCCCCTCACCACAAATCAGATTCTTTTGAGGAGTTCCCAGTACATTATCCTTTCCCCTGTGTAATTACCTTAACAAGCTCCAGCTGTTTTTATTCTCAGATGGTTTACTCCCTGATATACAGCTGCCTACCCCCTACGTCAGTGCAGGTCCTAAATGAGATTTTTTCTCTGTTCCCTCACCACAATCCCGATTCTTTTGGGGAGTTACCAGTACAGTAACCATACCAGGAAGTACTTAATTTATTAAGCTACTGCTTTTCTTAATCTCAGTGGAGATATTTACTGATAAACAGCTACCTACGCAGCATTTTCATGTTGTTCCTAAATGAGCTTTTATCTCTCTCCCCTCACCACAAATCAGATTGTTCTGAGGAGTTCCCAGTAAATTATCCTTTCCCCTGTGTAATTACCTTAACAAGCTCCAGCTGTTTTTATTCCCAGAAGGTTTACTCCCTGATATACAGCTGCCTACCCCCTTCGGAAGTGCAGGTCTTAAATGAGCTTTTTTCTCTGTTCCCTCACCACAATCCAGATTCTTTTGGGGAGTTACCAGTACAGTAACCATACCAGGAAGTACTTAATTTATTAAGCTACTGCTTTTCTTAATCTCAGTGGAGATATTTACTGATAAACAGCTACCTACGCAGCATGTTCATGTCGTTCCTAAATGAGCTTTTATCTCTCTCCCCTCACCACAAATCAGATTCTTCTGAGGAGTTCCCAGTACATTATCCTTTCCCCTGTGTAATTATCTTAACAAGCTCCAGCTGGTTTTATTCTCAGAAGGTTTACTCCCTGATATACAGCTGCCTACCCCCTTCGTAAGGGCAGGTCCTAAATGAGCTTTTTTCTCTGTTCCCTCACCACAATCCAGATTCTTTTGGGGAGTTACCAGTACAGTAACCATACTAGGAAGTACTTAACTTATTAAGCTACAGCTTTTCTTAATCTCAGTGGAGATATTTACTGATAAACAGCTACCTACGCAGCATGTTCATATCGTTCCTAAATGAGCTTTTATCTCTCTCCCCTCACCACAAATCAGATTCTTCTGAGGAGTTCCCAGTACATTATCCTTTCCCCTGTGTAATTACCTTAACAAGCTCCAGCTGTTTTTATTCTCAGAAGGTTTACTCCCTGATATGCTGCTGCCTACCCCATTCATAAGTGCAGGTCTTAAATGAGCTTTTTTTTCTGTTCCCTCACCACAATCCAGATTCTTTTGGGGAGTTACCAGTACAGTAACCATACCAGGAAGTACTTAATTTATTAAGCTACTGCTTTTCTTAATCTCAGTGGAGATATTTACTGATTAACAGCTACCTACACAGCATGTTCATGTCGTTCCTAAATGAGCTTTTATCTCTCTCCCCTCACCACAAATCAGATTCTTCTGAGGAGTTCCCAGTACATTATCCTTTCCCCTGTGTAATTAACTTAACAAGCTCCAGCTGTTTTTATTCTCAGAAGTTTTACTCCCTGATATACAGCTGCCTACCCCCTTCGTAAGTGCCAGTCCTAAATGAGCTTTTTTCTCTGTTCCCTCACCACAATCCAGATTCTTTTGTGGAGTTACCAGTACAGTAACCATAGCATGAAGTACTTAATTTATTAAGCTACTGCTTTTCTTAATCTCAGTGGAGATATTTACTGATAAACAGCTACCTACGCAGCATGTTCATGTCGTTCCTAAATGAGCTTTTATCTCTCTCCCCTCACCACAAATCAGATTCTTCTGAGGATTTCCCAGTACATTATCCTTTCCCCTGTGTAATTACCTTAACAAGCTCCAGCTGTTTTTATTCTCAGAAGGTTTACTCCCTGATATACAGCTGCCTATCCCCTTCGTAAGTGCAGGTCCTAAATGAGCTTTTTTCTCTGTTCCCTCACCACAATCCAGATTCTTTTAATTCTCAGAAGGTTTACACCCTGATATACTGCTGCCTACCCCCTTCATAAGTGCAGGTCCTAAATGAGCTTTTTTCTGTGTTCCCTCACCAAAATCCAGATATTTTTGGGATTTAACAGTACAGTAACTATACCAGGAAGTACTTAATTTATTAAGCTACTGCTTTTCTTAATCTCAGTGGAGATATTTACTGATAAACAGCTACGTACGCAGCATGTTCATGTCGTTTCTAAATGAGCTTTTATCTCTCTCCCCTCACCACAAATGAGATTCTTCTGAGGAGTTCCCAGTACATTATCCTTTCCCTTGTGTAATTACCTTAACAAGCTCCAGCTGTTTTTATTCTCAGAAGGTTTACTCCCTGATATACAGCTGCCTACTCCTTTCGTAAGTGCAGGTCCTAAAAGAGCTATTTTCTCTGTTCCCTCACCACAATCCAGATTCTTTTGGGGAGTTACCAGTACAGTAACCATACCAGGAAGTACTTAATTTATTAGGCTACTGCTTTTCTTAATCTCAGTGGAGATATTTACTGATAAATAGCTATGTATGCAGCATGTTCATGTCTTTCGTAAATGAGCTTTTATCTCTCTCCCCTCACCACAAATCAGATTCTTCTGAGGAGTTCCCAGTATTTCATCTTTTCCCATCTGTAATTACCTTAACAAGCTCCAGCTGTTTTTATTCTCAGAAGGTTTACTCCCTGATATACAGCTGCCTACCCCCTTCGTAAGTGCAGGTCCTAAATGAGATTTTTTCACTGTTCCCTTACCACAATCCAGATTCTTTTGGGGAGTTTTCAGTACAGTAACAATACCAGGAAGTACTTAATTTATTAAGCTACTGCTTTTCTTAATCTCAGTGGAGATATTTACTGAAAAAACAGCTACCTACGCAGCATGTTCATGTCGTTCCTAAATGAGCTTTTATCTCTCTCCCCTCACCACAAAACAGATTCTTCTGAGGAGTTCCCAGTACATTATCCTTTCCCCTGTGTAATTATCTTAACAAGCTCCAGCTGTTTTTATTCTCAGAAGTTTTACTCCCTGATATACAGCTGCCTACCCCCTTCGTAAGTGCAGGTCCTAAATGAGCTTTTTTCTCTGTTCCCAAACCACAATCCAGATTCTTTTGTGGAGTGACCAGTACAGTAAGTATACCAGGAAGTACTTAATTTATTAAGCTACTGCCTTTCTTAATCTCAGTGGAGATATTTACTGATAAACAGCTACCTACGCAGCATGTTCATGTTGTTCCTAAATGAGCTTTGATCTCTCTCCCCTCACCACAAATGAGATTCTTCTGAGGAGTTCCCAGTACATTATCCTTTCCCTGCGTAATTACCTTAACAAGCTCCAGCTGTTTTTATACTCAGAAAGTTTACTCCCTGATATACAGCTGCCTACCCACTTCGTAAGTGCAGGTCCTAAATGAGCTTTTTTCTCTGTTCCCTCACCACAATCCAGATTCTTTTAATTCTCAGAAGGTTTACACCCTGATATACTGCTGCCTACCCCCTTCATAAGTGCAGGTCCTAAATGAGCTTTTTTCTGTGTTCCCTCACCAAAATCCAGATATTTTTGGGATTTAACAGTACAGTAACCATACCAGGAAGTACTTAATTTATTAAGCTACTGCTTTTCTTAATCTCAGTGGAGATATTTACTGATAAACAGCTACGTACGCAGCATGTTCATGTCGTTCCTAAATGAGCTTTTATCTCTCTCCCCTCACCACGAATCAGATTCTTCTGAGGAGTTTCCAGTACATTATCCTTTCCCCTGTGTAATTACCTTAACAAGCTCCAGCTGTTTTTATTCTCAGAAGGTTTACTCCCTGATATACAGCTGCCTATCCCCTTCGTAAGTGCAGGTCCTAAATGAGCTTTTTTCTCTGTTCCCTCACCACAATCCAGATTCTTTTAATTCTCAGAAGGTTTACACCCTGATATACTGCTGCCTACCCCCTTCATAAGTGCAGGTCCTAAATGAGCTTTTTTCTGTGTTCCCTCACCAAAATCCAGATATTTTTGGGATTTAACAGTACAGTAACCATACCAGGAAGTACTTAATTTATTAAGCTACTGCTTTTCTTAATCTCAGTGGAGATATTTACTGATAAACAGCTACCTACGCAGCATGTTCATGTCATTCCTAAATGAGCTTTTATCTCTCTCCCCTCACCACAAATCAGATTCTTCTGAGGAGTTCCCAGTACATTATCCTTTCCCCTGTGTAATTACCTTAACAAGCTCCAGCTGTTTTTATTCTCAGAAGGTTTACTCCCTGATATACAGCTGCCTACCCCCTTAGTAAGTGCAGGTCCTAAATGAGCTTTTTTCTCTGTTCCCTCACCACAATCCAGATTCTTTTGGGGAGTTACCAGTACAATAACCATACCAGGAAGTAATTAATTTATTAAGCTACTGCTTTTCTTAATCTCAGTGGAGATATTTACTCATAAACAGCTACCTACGCAGCATGTTCATGTCGTTCCTAAATGAGCTTTTATCTCTCTCCCCTCACCACAAATCAGATTCTTCTGAGGGGTTCCCAGTACATTAACCTTACCCCTGTGTAATTACCTTAACAAGCTCCAGCTGTTTTTATTCTCAGAAGGTTTACTCCCTGATATACAGCTGCCTACCCCCTTCGTAAGTGCAGGTCCTAAATGAGCTTTTTTCTCTGTTCCCTCACCACAATCCAGATTCTTTTGGGGAGTTACCAGTACAGTAACCATACCAGGAAGTACTTAATTTATTAAGCTACTGCTTTTCTTAATCTCAGTGGAGATATTTACTGATAAACAGCTACCTACGCAGCATGTTCATGTCATTCCTAAATGAGCTTTTATCTCTCTCCCCTAACCACAAATCAGATTCTTCTGAGGAGTTCCCAGTACATTATCCTTTCCCCTGTCTAATTACCTTAACAGGCTCCAGCTGTTTTTATTCTAAAAAGGTTTATTCCCTGATATGCAGCTGCCTACAACCTTCGTAAGTGCAGGTCCTAAATGAGCTTTTTTCTCTGTTCCCTCACCACAATCCAGATTCTTTTGGGGAGTTACCAGTACAGTAACCATACCAGGAAGTACTTAATTTATGAAGCTACTGCTTTTCTTAATCTCAGTGGAGATATTTACTGATAAACAGCTACCTACGCAGCATGTTCATGTCGTTCCTAAATGAGCTTTTATCTCTCTCCCCTCACCACAAATCAGATTCTTCTGAGGAGTTCCCAGTACATTATCCTTTCCCATGTGTAATTACCTTAACAAGTTCCAGCTGTTTTTATTCTCAGAAGGTTTACTCCCTGATATACAGCTGCCTACCCCCTTCGAAAGTGCAGGTCCGAAATGAGATTTTTTCTCTGTTCCCTCACCACAATCCAGATTCTTTTGGGGAATTACCAATACAGTAACCATTCCAGGAAGTACTTAAGTTATTAAGCTACTGCTTTTCTTAATCTCAGTGGAGATATTTACTGATAAACAGCTACCTACGCAGCATATTCATGTCGTTCCTAAATGAGCTTTTATCTCTCTCCCCTAAATACAAATCAGATTCTTCTGAATTGTTCCCAGTACATTAACCTTTCCCCTGTGTAATTACCTTAACAAGCTCCAGCTGTTTTTATTCTCAGAAGGTTTACTCCCTGATATACAGCTGCCTACCCCCTTCGAAAGTGCAGGTCCTAAATGAGCTTTTTTCTCTGTTCCCTCACCACAATCCAGATTCTTTTGGGGAGTTACCAGTACAGTAACCATACCAGGAAGTACTTAATATATTAAGCTACTGCTTTTCTTAATCTCAGTGCAGATATTTACTGATAAACAGCTACCTACGCAGCATGTTCATGTCGTTCTTAAAGGAGCTTTTATCTCTCTCCCCTCACCACAAATCAGATTCTTCTGAGGAGTTCCCAGTACTTTATAATTTCCCCTGTGTAATTACCTTAACAAGCTCCAGCTGTTTTTATTCTCAGAAGGTTTACTCCCTGATATACTGCTGCGTACCCCGTTCGTAAGTGCAGGTCTTAAATGAGCTTTTTTCTTTCTTCCCTCACCACAATCCAGATTCTTTTGTGGAGTGACCAGTACAGTAACCATACCAGGAAGTACTTAATTTCTTAAGCTACTGCTTTTCTTAATCTCAGTGGAGATATTTACTGATAAATAGCTACGTACGCAGCATGTTCATGTCGTTCCTAAATGAGCTTTTATCTCTCTCCCCTCACCACGAATCAGATTCTTCTGAGGAGTTCCCAGTACGTTATCCTTTCCCCTGTGTAATTACCTTAAGAAGCTCCAGCTGTTTTTATTCTCAGAAGGTTTAATCCCTGATAAACAGCTGCCTACCCCGTTCGTAAGTGCAGGTCCTAAATGAGCTTTTTTCTCTGTTCCGTCACCATCATCCAGATTCTTTTGGGGAGTTACCAGTACAGTAACCATACCAGGAAGTACTTAATTTATTAAGCTACTGCTTTTCTTAGTCTCAGTGGAGATATTTACTGATAAACAGCTACCTACGCAGCAAGTTCTTGTCGTTCCTAAATGAGCTTTTATCTCTCTCCCCTCACCACAAATCAGATTCTTCTGAGGAGTTCCCAGTACACTATCCTTTCCAATGTGTAATTACCTTAACAAGCTCCAGCTGTTTTTATTCTCAGAAGGTTTACTCCCTGATATACTGCTGCCTACCCCCTTCGTCAGTGCAGGTCCTAAATGAGCTTTTTTCTCTCTTCCCTCACCAAAATCCAGATTCTTTTGGGGAGTTACCAGTACAGTAACCATACCAGGAAGTACTTAATTTATTAAGCTAGTGCTTTTCTTAATCTCAGTGGAGATATTTACTGATAAAGAGCTACCTACGCAGCACGTTCATGTCGTTCCTAAATGAGCTTTTATCTCTCTCCCCTCACCACAAATGAGATTCTTCTGAGGAGTTCCCAGTACATTATCCTTTCCCCTGTGTAATTACCTTAACAAGCTCCAGCTGTTTTTATTCTCAGAAGGTTTACTCCCTGATATACAGCTGCCTACCCCCTTCGTAAGTGCAGGTCCTAAAAGAGCTATTTTCTCTGTTCCCTCACCACAATCCAGATTCTTTTGGGGAGTTACCAGTACAGTAACCATACCAGAAAGTACTTAATTTATTAGGCTACTGCTTTTCTTAATCTCAGTGGAGATATTTACTGATAAACAGCTATGTATGCAGCATGTTCATGTCTTTCGTAAATGAGCTTTTATCTCTCTCCCCTCACCACAAATCAGATTCCTCTGAGGAGTTCCCAGTACATTATCCTTTCCCCTGTGTAATTACCTTAACAAGCTCCAGCTGTTTTTATTCTCAGAAGGTTTACTCCCTGATATACAGCTGCCTACCCCCTTCGTAAGTGCAGGTCCTAAAAGAGCTTTTTTCTCTGTTCCCTCACCACAATCCAGATTCTTTTGGGGAGTTACCAGTACAGTAATCATACCAGGAAGTACTTAATTTATTAAGCTACTGCTTTTCTTAATCTCAGTGGAGATAATTTACTGATAAACAGCTACCTACGCAGCATGTTCATGTCGTTCCTAAATGAGCTTTTATCTCTCTCCCATCACCACAAATCAGATTCTTCTGAGGAGTTCCCAGTACATTATCCTTTCCCCTGTGTAATTACCTTAACAAGATAAAGCTGTTTTTATTCTCAGAAGGTTTACTCCCTGATATACAGCTGCCTACCCCCTTTGTAAGTGCAGGTCCTAAATGAGCTTTTTTCTCTGTTCCCTCACCACAATCCAGATTCTTTTGTGGAGTGACCAGTACAGTAACCATACCAGGAAGTACTTAATTTATTAATCTACTGCTTTTCTTAATCTCAGTGGAGATATTTACTGATAAATAGCTACGTACGCAGCATGTTCATGTCGTTCCTAAATGAGCTTTTATCTCTCTCCCCTCACCACAAATCAGATTCTTCTGAGGAGTTCCCAGTACATTACCCTTTCCCCTGTGTAATTACCTTAACAAGCTCCAGCTGTTTTTATTCTCAGAAGGTTTACTCCCTGATATACAGCTGTCTACCCCGTTCGTAAGTGCAGGTCCTAAATGAGCTTTTTTCTCTGTTCCCTCACCACCATCCAGATTCTTTTGGGGAGTTACCAGTATAGTAACTATACCAGGAAGTACTTAATTTATTAAGCTACTGCTTTTCTTAATCTCAGTGGAGATATTTACTGATAAACAGCTACCTTCGCAGCATGTTCATGTCGTTCCTAAATGAGCTTTTATCTCTCTCCCCTCACCACAAATCAGATTCTTCTGAGGAGTTCCCAGTACATTATCCCTTCCCCTGTGTAATTACCTTATCAAGCTCCAGCTGTTTTTATTCTCAGAAGGTTTACTCCCTGATATACTGCTGCCTACCCCGTTCGTAAATGCAGGTCCTAAATGAGCTTTTTTCTCTGTTCCCTCACCACAATCCAGACTCTTTTGGGGAGTTACCATTACAGTAACCATACCAGGAAGTACTTAATTTATTAAGCTACTGCTTTTCTTAATCTCAGTGGAGATATTTACTGATAAACAGCTACCTACGCAGCATGTTCATGTCGTTCTTAAATGAGCTTTTATCTCTCTCCCCTCACCACAAATCAGATTCTTCTGAGGAGTTCCCAGTACATTATCCTTTCCCCTGTGTAATTACCTTAACAAGCTAGAGCTGTTTTTTTTCTCAGAAGGTTTAATCCCTCATATACAGCTGCCTACCCCCTTCGTAAGTGCAGGTCCTAAATGAGCTTTTTTCTCTGTTCCCTCACCACAATAGAGATTCTTTTGGGGAGTTACCAGTACAGTAACCATACCAGGAAGTACTTAATTTATTAAGCTACTGCTTTTCTTAATGTTAATGGAGATATTTACTGATAAACAGCAACGTACGCAGCATGTTCATGTCGTTCCTAAATGAGCTTTTATCTCTCTCCCCTCACCACAAATCAGATTCTTCTGAGGAGTTCCCAGTACATTATCCTTTCCCCTGTGTAATTACCTTAACGAGCTCCAGCTGTTTTTATTCTCAGAAGGTTTACTTCCTGATATACAGCTGCCTACCCCATTCGGAAGTGCAGGGCCTAAATGAGATTTTTTCTCTGTTCCCTCACCACAATCCAGATTCTTTTGGGGAGTTACCAGTACAGTAACCATACCAGGAAGTACTTAATTTATTAAGCTACTGCTTTTCTTAATCTCAGTGGAGATATTTACTGATAAACAGCTACCTACGCAGCATGTTCATGTCGTTCTTAAATGAGCTTTTATCTCTCTCCCCTCACCACAAATCAGATTCTTCTGAGGAGTTCCCAGTACGTTATCCTTTCCCCTGTGTAATTACCTTAACAAGCTCCAGCTGTTTTTATTCTCAGAAGGTTTACTCCCTGATATACAGCTGCCTACCCCCTTCGTAAGTGCAGGTCCTAAATGAGCTTTTTCTCTCTTCCCTCACCACAATCCATATTCCTTTAGGGAGTTACCAGTACAGTAACCATACCAGGAAGTACTTAATTTATTGAGCTACTGCTTTTCTTAATGTCTGTGGAGATATATTCTGATAAACAGCTACGTACGCAGCATGTTCATGTCGTTCCTAAATGAGTTTTTATCTCTCTCCCCTCACCACCATCAGATTCTTCTGAGGAGTTCCCAGTACATTATCCTTTCCCCTGTGTAATTACCTTAACAAGCCCCAGCTGTTTTTATTCTCAGAAGGTTTACTCCCTGATATACAGCTGCCCTACCCCCTTCGTAAGTGCAGGTCTTAATGAGCTGTTTTCTCTGTTCCCTCACCACAATCCAGATTCTTTTGGGGAGTTACCAGTACAATAACCATACCAGGAAGTACTTAATTTATTAAGCTACTGCTTTTCTTAATCTCAGTGGAGATATTTACTGATAAACAGCTACCTACGCAGCATGTTCATGTCGTTCCTAAATGAGCTTTTATCTCTCTCCCCTCACCAAAAATCAGATTCTTCTGAGGAGTTCCCAGTACATTATCCTTTCCCCTGTGTAATTACCTTAACAAGCTCCAGCTGTTTTATTCTCAGAAGGTGTTTTCCCTGATATACAGCTGTCTACCCCGTTCGTAAGTGCAGGTCCTAAATGAGCTTTTTTCTCTGTTCCCTCACCACAATCCAGATTCTTTTGGGAAGTTACCAATATAGTAAATATACCAGGAAGTACTTAATTTATTAAGCTACTGCTTTTCTTAATCTCAGTGGAGATATTTACTGATAAACAGCTACCTACGCAGCATGTTCATGTCGTTCTTAAAAGAGCTTTTATCTCTTTCCCCTCACCACAAATCAGATTCTTCTGAGGAGTTCCCAGTACATTATCCTTTCCCTGTGTAATTACCTTAACAAGCTCCAGCTGTTTTTATTCTCAGAAGGTTTACTCCCTAATATACAGCTGCCTACACCCTTCGTAATTGCAGGTCCTAAATGAGCTTTTTTCTCTGTTCCCTCACCACAATAGAGATTCTTTTGGGGTGTTACCAGTACAGTAACCATACCAGGAAGTACTTAATTTATTAAGCTACTGCTTTTCTTAATCTTAGTGGAGATATTTACTGATAAACAGCAACGTACGCAGCATGTTCATGTCGTTCCTAAATGAGTTTTTATCTCTCTCCCCTCACCACAAATCAGATTCTTCTGAGGAGTTCCCAGTACATTATCCTTTCCCCTGTGTAATTACCTTAACAAGCTCCAGCTGTTTTTATTCTCAGAAGATTTACTCCCTGATATACAGCTGTCTACCCCGTTCGTAAGTGCAGGTCCTAAATGAGCTTTTTTCTCTGTTCCCTCACCACAATCCAGATTCTTTTGGGAAGATACCAGTATAATAACTATACCAGGAAGTACTTAATTTATTAAGCTACTGCTTTCCTTAATCTCTTGGAGATATTTACTGATAAACAGCTACCTACGCAGCATGTTCATGTCGTTCCTAAATGAGCTTTTATCTCTTTCCCCTCACCACAAATCAGATTCTTCTGAGGTGTTCCCAGTACATTATCCTTTCCCCTGTGTAATTACCTTAACAAGCTCCAGCTGTTTTTATTCTCAGAAGGTTTACTCCCTGATATACAGCTGCCTACCCCCTTCGTAAGTGCAGGTCCTAAATGAGCTTTTTTCTCTGTTCCCTCACCACAATCCAGATTCTTTTGGGGAGTTACCAGTACAGTAACCATACCAGGAAGTACTTAATTTATTAAGCTACTGCTTTTCTTAATCTCTGTGGAGATATATTCTGATAAACAGCTACGTACGCAGCATGTTCATGTCGTTCCTAAATGAGTTTTTATCTCTCTCCCCTCACCACCAATCAGATTCTTCTGAGGAGTTCCCAGTACATTATCCTTTCCCCTGTGTAATTACCTTAACAAGCTCCAGCTGTTTTTATTCTCAGAAGGTTTACTCCCTGATATACAGCTGTCTACCCCGTTCGTAAGTGCAGGTCCTAAATGAGCTTTTTTCTCTGTTCCCTCACCACAATCCAGATTCTTTTGGGAAGATACCAGTATAATAACTATACCAGGAAGTACTTAATTTATTAAGCTACTGCTTTTCTTAATCTCTTGGAGATATTTACTGATAAACAGCTACCTACGCAGCATGTTCATGTCGTTCCTAAATGAGCTTTTATCTCTTTCCCCTCACCACAAATCAGATTCTTCTGAGGTGTTCCCAGTACATTATCCTTTCCCCTGTGTAATTACCTTAACAAGCTCCAGCTGTTTTTATTCTCAGAAGGTTTACTCCCTGATATACGGCTGCCTACCCCGTTCGTAAGTGCAGGTCATAAATGAGCTTTTTTCTCTGTTCCCTCACCACAATCCAGATTCTTTTGGGGAGTTACCAGTACAGTAAACCATACCAGGAAGTACTTAATTTATTAAGCTACTGCTTTTCTTAATCTCAGTGGAGATATTTACTGATAAACAGCTACCTACGCAGCATGTTCATGTCGTTCCTAAATGAGCTTTTATCTCTCTCCCTTCACCACAAATCAGATTCTTCTGAGGAGTTCCCAGTACATTACCCTTTCCCCTGTGTAATTACCTTAAGAAGCTCCAGCTGTTTTTATTCTCAGAATGTTTACTCCCTGATATACAGCTGCCTACCCCCTTCGTAAGTGCAGGTCCTAAATGAGCTTTTTTCTCTGTTCCCTCACCACAATCCAGATTCTTTTGGGGAGTTACCAGTACAGTAACCATACCAGGAAGTACTTAATTTATTAAGCTACTGCTTTTCTTAATCTCAGTGGAGATATTTACTGATAAACAGCTACCTACGCAGCATGTTCATGTCGTTCGTAAATGAGCTTTTATCTCTCTCCCCTCACCACAAATCAGATTCTTCTGAGGAGTTCCCAGTACATTATCCTTTCCCCTGTGTAATTACCTTAACAAGCTAGAGCTGTTTTTTTTCTCAGAAGGTTTAATCCCTCATATACAGCTGCCTACCCCCTTCGTAGGTGCAGGTCCTAAATGAGCTTTTTTCTCTGTTCCCTCACCACAATAGAGATTCTTTTGGGGAGTTACCAGTACAGTAACCATACCAGGAAGTACTTAATTTATTAAGCTACTGCTTTTCTTAATGTTAATGGAGATATTTACTGATAAACAGCAACGTACGCAGCATGTTCATGTCGTTCCTAAATGAGCTTTTATCTCTCTCCCCTCACCACAAATCAGATTCTTCTGAGGAGTTCCCAGTACATTATCCTTTCCCCTGTGTAATTACCTTAACAAGCTCCAGCTCTTTTTATTCTCAGAAGGTTTACTCCCTGATATACAGCTGCCTACCCCCTTCGTAAGTGCAGGTCCTAAATGAGCTTTTTTCTCTGTTCCCTCACCACAATCCAGATTCTTTTGGGGAGTTACCAGTACAGGAACCATACCAGGAAGTACTTAATTTATTAAGCTACTGCTTTTCTTAATCTCAGTGGAGATATTTTCTGATAAACAGCTACCTACGCAGCATGTTCATATCGTTCCTAATTGAGCTTTTATCTCTCTCCCCTCACCACAAATCAGATTCTTCTGAGGAGTTCACAGTACATTATCCTTTCCCTGTGTAATTACCTTTACAAGCTCCAGCTGTTTTTATTCTCAGATGGTTTACTCCCTGATATACAGCTGCCTACCCCCTTCGTAAGTGCAGGTCCTAAATGAGCTTTTTTCTCTGTTCCCTCACCACATCCAGAT
>NW_025956466.1:0-37769 GCF_023159225.1 Perognathus longimembris pacificus
TACAGCTGGAGCTTGTTAAGGTAATTACACAGGGGAAAGGATAATGTACTGGGAAATCCTCAGAAGAATCTGATTTGTGCTGAGGGGAGAGATAAAAGCTCATTTATGAACGACATGAACATGCTGCGTAGGTAGCTGTTTAACAGTAAATATCTCCACTGAGATTAAGAAAAGCAGTAGCTTAATAATTAAGTACTTCCTGGTATGGTTACTGTACTGGTAACTCCCCAAAAGAATCTGGATTGTGGTGAGGGAACAGAGAAAAAAGCTCATTTAGGACCTGCACTTACGAAGGGGGTAGGCATCTGTATATCAGGGAGTAAACCTTCTGAGAATAAAAACAGCTGGAGCTTGTTAAGTTAATTACACAGGGGAAAGGGTAATGTACTGGGAACTCCTCAGAAGAATCTGATTTGTGGTGAGGGGAGAGAGATAAAAGCTCATTTAGGAACGACATGAACATGCTGCGTAGGTCGCTGTTTATCAGTAAATATCTCCTCTGAGATTAAGAAAAGCAGTAGCTTAATAAATTAAGTACTTCCTGGTATGATTACTGTACTGGTAACTCCCCAAAAGAATCTGGATTGTGGTGAGGGAACAGAGAAAAAAGCTCATTTAGGACCTGCACTTACGAAGGGGGTAGGCAGCTGTTTATCAGCGAGTAAACCTTCTGAGAATAAAAACAGCTGGAGCTTGTTAAGGTAATTACACAGGGAAAGGATAAAGTACTGGAACTCCGCAGAAGAATCTGATTTGTGGTGAGGGGAGAGAGATTAAAGCTCATTTAGGAACGACATGAACATGCTGCACACGTAGCTGTTTATCAGTAAATATCTCCACTGAGATTAAGAAAAGCAGTAGCTTAATAAATTAAGTACTTCCTGGTATGGTTACTGTATTGGTAACCCCCCAAAAGAATCTGGATTGTGGTGAGGGAACAGAGAAAAAAGCTCATTTAGGACCTGCACTTACGAACAGGGTAGGCAGCAGTATATCAGGGAGTAAACCTTCTGAGAATAAAAACAGCTGGAGCTTGTTAAGGTAATTACACAGGGGAAAGGATTATGTACTGGGAACTCCTCAGAAGAATCTGATTTGTGGTGAGGGGAGAGAGATAAAAGCTCATTTAGGAACGACATGAACATGCTGCGTAGGTAGTTGTTTATCAGTAAATATCTCCACTGAGATTAAGAAAGCAGTAGATTAATAAATTAAGTACTTCCTGGTATTGTTACTATACTGGTAACTCCCCAAAAGAATCTGGATTGTGGTGAGGGAACAGAGAAAAAAGCTCATTTAAGACTTGCACTTACGAACGGGGTAGACAGCTGTATATCAGGGAATAAACCTTATGAGAATAAAAACAGCTGGAGCTTGTTAAGGTAATTACACAGGGGAAAGGATAATGTACTGGGAACTCCTCAGAAGAATCTGATTTGTGGTGAGGGGAGAGAGATAAAAGCTCATTTAGGAACGACATGAACATGCTGCGTACGTTGCTGTTTATCAGTAAATATCTCCATTAAGATTAAGAAAAGCAGTAGCTTAATAAATTAAGTACTTCCTGGTATGGTTACTGTACTGGTAACTCCCAAAAAGAATCGGGATTTTGGTGAGGGAATACAGAAAAAAGCTCATTTAGGACCTGCACTTACAAAGGGGGTAGGCACCTGTATATAAGGGAGTAAACCTTCTGAGAATAAAAACAGCTGGAGCTGTTTAAGGTAATTACACAGGGAAAAGGATAATGTACTGGGAACTCCTCAGAAGAATCTGATTTGTGGTGAGGGGAGAGAGGTAAAAGCTCATTTAGGAACGACATGAACATGCTGCGTAGGTAGCTGTTTATCAGTAAATATCTCCACTGAGATTAAGAAAAGCAGTAGCTTAATAAATTAAGTACTTCCTGGTATGGTACTGTACTGGTAACTCCCCAAAAGAATCTGGATTGTGGTGAGGGAACAGAGAAAAAAGCTCATTTAGGACCTGCACTTACGAACGGGATAGACAGCTGTATATCAGGGAGTAAACCTTCTGAGAATAAAAACAGCTGGAGCTTGTTAAGGTAATTACACAGGGGAAAGGATAATGTACTGGGAACTCCTCGGAAGAATCTGATTTGTGGTGAGGGGAGAGAGATAAAAGCTCATTTAAGAACGACATGAACATGCTGCGTACGTTGCTGTTTATCAGTAAATATCTCCACTAAGTTTAAGAAAAGCACTAGCTTAATAAATTAAGTACTTCCTGGTATGGTTACTGTACTGGTAACTCCCCAAAAGAATCTCTATTGTGGTGAGGGAACAGAGAAAAAAGCTCATTTAGTACCTGCACTTACGAAGGTTGTAGGCAGCTGTATATCAGGGAGTAAACCTTCTGTGAATAAAAACAGCTGGAGCTTGTTAAGGTAATTACACAGGGGAAAGGATAATGTACTGGGAACTCCTCAGAAGAATCTGATTTGTGGTGACGGGAGAGAGATAAAAGCTCATATAGGAACGAAATGAACATGCTGCGTAGGTAGCTGTTTATCAGTAAATATCTCCACTGAGATTAAGCAAAGCAGTAGCTTAATAAATTAAGTACTTCCTGGTATGGTTACTGTACTGGTAACTCCCAAAAGAATCTGGATTGTGGTGAGGGAACAGAGAAAAAAGCTCATTTAGGACCTGCACTTACGAACTGGGT
Organism: Perognathus longimembris pacificus; assembly: GCF_023159225.1. Classification (NCBI taxonomy): domain Eukaryota; kingdom Metazoa; phylum Chordata; class Mammalia; order Rodentia; family Heteromyidae; genus Perognathus; species Perognathus longimembris. Next base: position 2,689 of record NW_025956466.1, read on the forward strand.
AGGCAGCAGTATATCAGGGAGTAAACCTTCTGAGAATAAAAACAGCCGGAGCTTGTTAAGGTAATTACACAGGGGAAAGGATAATGTACTGGGAACTCCTCAGAAGAATCTGATTTGTGGTGAGGGGAAAGAGATAAAAGATCTTTTAGGAACGACATGAACATGCTGCGTAGGTAGCTGTTTATCAGTAAATATCTCCACTGTGATTAAGAAAAGCAGTAGCTTAATAAATTAAGTACTTCCTGGTATAGTTACTATACTGGTAACTTCCCAAAAGAATCTGGATTGTGGTGAGGAAACAGAGAAAAAAGCTCATTTAGGACCTGCAGTTACGAACGGGGTAGACAGCTGTATATCAGGGATTAAACCTTCTGAGAATAAAAACAGCTGGAGCTTGTTAAGGTAATTACACAGGGGAAAGGATAATGTACTGGAAAATCCTCAGAAGAATCTGATTTGTGGTGAGGGGAGAGAGATAAAAGCTCATTTAGGAACGACATGAACATGCTGCGTAGGGAGCTGTTTATCAGTAAATATCTCCACTGAGATTAAGAAAAGCAGTAGCTTAATAAATTAAGTACTTCCTGGTATGGTTACTGTACTGGTAACTTCCCAAAAGAACCTGGATTGTGGTGAGGGAACAGAGAAAAAAGCTCATATAGGACCTGCACTTACGAAGGGGGTAGGCAGCTGTATATCTGGGAGTAAACCTTCTGAGAATAAAAACAGCTGGAGCTTGTTAAGGTAATTACACAGGGGAAAGGGTAATGTACCGGGAACTCCTCAGAAGAATCTGATTTGTGGTGATGGGAGAGAGATAAAAGCTCATTTAGGAACGACATGAACATGCTGCGTAGGTAGCTGTTTATCAGTAAATATCTCCACTGAGATTAAGAAAAGCAGTAGCTTAATAAATTAAGTACTTCCTGGTAGGGTTACTGTACTGGTAACTCCCCAAAAGAATCTGGATTGTGGTGAGGGAACAGAGAAAAAAGCTCATTTTGGACCTGCACTTACGAAGGGGTAGGCAGCTGTATATCAGGGAGTAAACCTTCTGAGAATAAAAACAGCTGGAGCTTGTTATGGTAATTACACAGGGGAAAGGATAATGTACTGGGAACTCCTCAGAAGAATCTGATTTGTGGTGAGGGGAGAGAGATAAAAGCTCATTTAGGAACGACATGAACATGCTGCGTAGGTAGCTGTTTATCAGTAAATATCTCCACTGAGATTAAGAAAAGCAGTAGCTTAATAAATTAAGTACTTCCTGGTATGATTACTGTACTGGTAACTCCCCAAAAGAATCTGGATTGTGGTGAGGGAACAGAGAAAAAAGCTCATTTGGGACCTGCACTTACGAAGGGGTTAGGCAGCTGTATATCAGGGAGTAAACCTTCTGAGAATAAAAACAGCAGGAGCTTGTTAAGGCAATTACACAGGGGAAAGGATAATGTACTGGGAATTACTCAGAAGAATCTGATTTGTGGTGAGGGGAGAGAGATAAAAGCTCATTTAAGAACGACATGAACACGCTGCGTAGGTAGCTGTTTATCAGTAAATATCTCCACTGAGATTAAGAAAAGCAGTACCTTAATAAATTAAGTACTTTCTGGTATGGTTACTGTACTGGCAACCCCCCAAAAGAATCTGGATTGTGGTGAGGGAACAGAGAAAAAAGCTCATTTAGGACCTGCACTTACGAACAGGGTAGGCAGCAGTATATCAGGGAGTAAACCTTCTGAGAATAAAAACAGCTGGAGCTTGTTAAGGTAATTACACAGGGGAAAGGATAATGTACTGGGAACTCTTCAGAAGAATCTGATTTGTGGTGAAGGGAGAGTGATAAAAGCTCATTTAGGAACGACATGAACATGCTGCGTAGGTAGCTGTTTATCAGTAAATATCTCCACTGAGATTAAGAAAAGCAGTAGCTTAATAAATTAAGTACTTCCTGGTATGGTTACTGTACTGGTAACTCCCCAAAAGAATCTGGATTGTGGTGAGGGAACAGAGAAAAAAGCTCATTTAGGACCTGCACTTACGAACGGGGTGGGCAGCAGTATATCAGGGAGTAAACGTTCTGAGAATAAAAACAGCTGGAGCTTGTTAAGGTAATTACACAGGGGAAAGGATAATGTACTGGGAACTCCTCAGATGAATCTGATTTGTGGTGAGGGGGAGAGAGATAAAAGCTCATTTAAGAACGACATGAACATGCTGCGTACGTAGCTGTTTATCAGTAAATATCTCCACTGAGATTAAGAAAAGCAGTAGCTTAATAAATTAAGTACTTCCTGGTATAGTTACTATACTGGTAACTCCCCAAAAGAATCTGGATGGTGGTGAGGGAACAGAGAAAAAAGCTCATTTAGGACCTGCACTTAGGAACGGGGTAGACAGCTGTATATCAGGGAGTAAACATTCTGAGAATAAAAACAGCTGGAGCTTTTTAAGGTAATTACACAGGGGAAAGGATAATGTACTGGGAACTCCTCAGAAGAATCTGATTTGTGGTGAAGGGAGAGAGATAAAAGCTCATTTAGGAACGACATGAACATGCTGCGTAGGTAGCTGTTTATCAGTAAATATCTCCACTGAGATTAAGAAAAGCAGTAGCTTAATAAATTAAGTACTTCCTGGTATGGTTACTGTACTGGTAACTCCCCAAAAGAATCTGGATTGTGGTGAGGGAACAGAGAAAAAAGCTCATTTAGGACCTGCACTTACGAAGGGGGTAGGCAGCTGTATATCAGGGAGTAAACCTTCTGAGAATAAAAACAGCTGGAGCTTGTTAAGGTAATTACACAGGGGAAAGGATAATGTACTGGGAACTCCTCAGAAGAATCTGATTTGTGGTGAGGGGAGAGAGATAAAAGCTCATTTAGGAACGACATGAACATGCTGCGTAGGTAGCTGTTTATCAGTAAATATCTCCACTGAGATTAAGAAAAGCAGTAGCTTAATAAATTAAGTACTTCCTGGTATGGTTAGTGTACTGGTAACTCCCCAAAAGAACCTGGATTGTGGTGAGGGAACAGAGAAAAAAGCTCATTTAGGACCTGCACTTACGAAGGGGGTAGGCAGCTGTATATCTGGGAGGAAACCTGCTCAGAATAAAAACAGCTGGAGCTTGTTAAGGTAATTACACAGGGGAAAGGGTAATGTACTGGGAACTCCTCAGAAGAATCTGATTTGTGGTGAAGGGAGAGTGATAAAAGCTCATTTAGGAACGACATGAACATGCTGCGTAGGTAGCTGTTTATCAGTAAATATCTCCACTGAGATTAAGAAAAGCAGTAGCTTAATAAATTAAGTACTTCCTGGTATGGTTACTGTACTGGTAACTCCCCAAAAGAATCTGGATTGTGGTGAGGGAACAGAGAAAAAAGCTCATTTAGGACCTGCACTTACGAACGGGGTAGGCAGCAGTATATCAGGGAGTAAACCTTCTGAGAATAAAAACAGCTGGAGCTTGTTAAGGTAATTACACAGGGGAAAGGATAATGTACTGGGAACTCCTCAGATGAATCTGATTTGTGGTGAGGGGAGAGAGATAAAAGCTCATTTAAGAACGACATGACATGCTGCGTACGTAGCTGTTTATCAGTAAATATCTCCACTGAGATTAAGAAAAGCAGTAGCTTAATAAATTAAGTACTTCCTGGTATAGTTACTATACTGGTAACTCCCCAAAAGAATCTGGATGGTGGTGAGGGAACAGAGAAAAAAGCTCATTTAGGACCTGCACTTAGGAACGGGGTAGACAGCTGTATATCAGGGAGTAAACATTCTGAGAATAAAAACAGCTGGAGCTTTTTAAGGTAATTACACAGGGGAAAGGATAATGTACTGGGAACTCCTCAGAAGAATCTGATTTGTGGTGAAGGGAGAGAGATAAAAGCTCATTTAGGAACGACATGAACATGCTGCGTAGGTAGCTGTTTATCAGTAAATATCTCCACTGAGATTAAGAAAAGCAGTAGCTTAATAAATTAAGTACTTCCTGGTATGGATACTGTACTGGTAACTCCCAAAAGAATCTGGATTGTGGTGAGGGAACAGAGAAAAAAGCTCATTTAGGACCTGCACTTACGAAGGGGGTAGGCAGCTGTATATCAGGGATTAAACCTTCTGAGAATAAAAACAGCTGGAGCTTGTTAAGGTAATTTCACAGGGGAAAGGATAATGTACTGGGAACTCCTCAGAAGAATCTGATTTGTGGTGAGGGGAGAGAGATAAAAGCTCATTTAGGAACGACATGAACATGCAGCGTAGGTAGCTGTTTATCAGTAAATATCTCCACTGAGATTAAGAAAAGCAGTAGCTTAATAAATTAAGTACTTCCTGGTATGGTTACTGTCCTGCTAACTCCCGAAAAGAATCTGGATTGTGGTGAGGGAACAGAGAAAAAAGCTCATTTAGGACGTTCACTTCCGAAGGGGGTAGGCAGCTGTATATCAGGGAGTAAAGCTTCTGAGAATAAAAACAGCTGGATCCTGTTAAGGTAATTACACAGGGGAAAGGATAATGTACTGGGAACTCCTCAGAAGAATCTGATTTGTGGTGAGGGGAGAGAGATAAAAGCTCATTTATGAACTACATGAACATGCTGCTTAGGTAGCTGTTTATCAGTAAATATCTCCACTGAGATTAAGACAAGCAGTAGCTTAATAAATTAAGTACTTCCTGGTATGGTTACTGTACTGGTAACTCCCCAAAAGAATCTGGATTGTGGTGAGGGAACAGAGAAAAAAGCTCATTTAGGACCTGCACTTACGAAGGGGGTAGGCAGATGTATATCAGGGAGTAAACCTTCTGAGAATAAAAACAGATGGAGCTTGTTAAGGTAATTACACAGGGGAAAGGATAATGTACTGGGAACTCCTCAGAAGAATCGGATTTGTGGTGAGGGGAGAGAGATAAAAGCTCATTTAGGAACGACATGAACATGATGCATAGGTAGCTGTTTATCAGTAAATATCTCCACTGAGATTAAGAAAAGCAGTAGCTTAATAAATTAAGTACTTACTGGTATGGTTACTGTACTGGTAACTCCCCAAAAGAATCTGGATTGTGGTGAGGGAACAGAGAAAATTGCTCATATAAGACCTGCACTTACGAAGGGGGTAGGCAGCTGTATATCAGGGAGTAAACCTTCTGACAATAAAAACAGCTGGAGATTGTTAAGGTAATTACACAGGGGAAAGGATAATGTACTGGGAACTCCTCAGAAGAATCTGATTTGTGGTGAGGGGAGAGAGATAAAAGCTCATTTAGGAACGACATGAACATGCTGCGTAGGTAGCTGTTTATCAGTAAATATCTCCACTGAGATTAAGAAAAGCAGTAGCTTAATAAATTAAGTACTTCCTGGTATGGTTACTGTACTGGTAACTCCCCAAAAGAATCTGGATTGTGGTGAGGGAACAGAGAAAAAGCTCATTTAGGACCTGCACTTACGAAGGGGGTAGGCAGCTATATATCAGGGAGTAAACCTTCTGAGAATAAAAACAGCTGGAGCTTGTTAAGGTAATTACACAGGGAAAGGATAATGTACTGGGAACTCCTCAGAAGAATCTGATTTGTGGTGAGAGGAGAGAGATAAAAGCTCATTTATGAACGACATGAACATGCTGCGTAGGTAGCTGTTTATCAGTAAATATCTCCACTGAGATTAAGAAAAGCAGTAGCTTAATAAATTAAGTACTTCCTGGTATGGTTAGTGTACTGGTAACTCCCCAAAAGAATCTGGATTGTGGTGAGGGAACAGAGAAAAACACTCATTTAGGACCTGCACTTACGAAGGGGGTAGGCAGGTGTATATCAGGGAGTACACCCTCTGAGAATAAAAACAGCTGGAGCTTGTTAAGGTAATTACACAGGGGAAAGGATAATGTACTGGGAACTCCTCAGAAGAATCTGATTTGTGGTGAGGGGAGAGAGATAAAAGCTCATTTAGGAACGACATGAGCATGCTGCGTAGGTAGATGTTTATCAGTAAATATCTACACTGAGATTAAGAAGCAGTATCTTAATAAATTAAGTACTTCCTGGTATGGTTACTGTACTGGTAACTCCCCAAAAGAATCTGGATTGTGGTGAGGGAACAGAGAAAAATGCTCATTTAGGACTTGCACATACGAAGGGGGTAGGCAGCTGTATATCAGGGAGTAAACCTTCTGAGAATAAAAACAGCTGGAGCTTGTTAAGGTAATTACACAAGGGAAAGGATAATGTACTGGGAACTCCTCAGAAGAATCTGATTTGTAGTGAGGGAGAGAGATAAAAGCTCATTTAGGAACGACATGAACATGCTGCGTAGGAAGCTGTTTATCAGTAAATATCTCCACTGAGATTAAGAAAAGCAGTAGCTTAAATTATGTACTTCCTGGTATGGTGACTGTACTGGTAACTCCCCAAAAGAATCTGGATTGTGGTGAGGGAACAGAGAAAATAGCTCATTTAGGACCTGCACTTACGAAGGGGGTAGGCAGCTGTATATCAGGGAGTAAACCTTCTGAGAATAAAAACAGCTGGAGCTTGTTAAGGTAATTACACAGGGGAAAGGATAATGTACTGGGAACTCCTGAGAAGAATCTGATTTGTGGTGAGGGGAGAGAGATAAAAGCTCATTTATGAACTACATGAACATGCTGCTTAGGAGGCTGTTTATCAGTAAATATCTCCACTGAGATTAAGACAAGCAGTAGCTTAATAAATTAAGTACTTCCTGGTATGGTTACTGTACTGGTAACTCCCCAAAAGAATCTGGATTGTGGTGAGGGAACAGAGAAAAAAGCTCATTTAGGACCTGCACTTACGAAGGGGGTAGGCAGCTGTATATCAGGGAGTAAACCTTCTGAGAATAAAAACAGCTGGAGCTTGTTAAGGTAATTACACAGGGGAAAGGATAATGTACTGGGAACTCCTGAGAAGAATCTGATTTGTGGTGAGGGAGAGAGATAAAAGCTCATTTAGGAACGACATGAACATGCTGCGTATGTAGCAGTTTATCAGTAAATATCTACACTGAGATTAAGAAAAGCAGTAGCTTAATAAATTAAGTACTTCCTGGTATGGTTCCTGTACTGGTAAATCCCCAAAAGAATCTGGATTGTGGTGAGGGAACAGAGAAAAAAGCTCATTTAGGACCTGCACTTACGAAGGGGTTAGGCAGCTGTATATCAGGGAGTAAAGCTTCTGAGAATAAAAACAGCTGGAACTTGTTAAGGTAATTACACAGGGGAAAAGATAATGTACTGGGAACTCCTCAGAAGAATCTGATTTGTGGTGAGGGGAGAGAGATAAAAGCTCATTTAGGAACGACATGAACATGCTGCGTAGGTAGCTGTTTATCAGTAAATATCTCCACTGAGATTAAGGAAAGCAGTAGCTTAATAAATTAAGTACTTCCTGGTATGGTTACTGTACTGGTAACTCCCCAAAAGAATCTGGATTGTGGTGAGGGAACAGAGAAAAAAGCTCATTTATGACCTGCACTTACGAAGGGGTAGGCAGCTGTATATCAGGGAGTAAAACTTCTGAGAATAAAAACAGGTGGAGCTTGTTAAGTTAATTACACAGGGGAAAGGATAATGTACTGGGAACTCCTTAGAAGAATCTGATTTGTGGTGAGGGGAGAGAGATAAAAGCTCATTTAGGAACGACATGAACATGCTGCGTAGGTAGCTGTTTATCAGTAAATATCTCCACTGAGATTAAGAAAATCAGTAGCTTAATAAATTAAGTACTTCCTGGTATGGTTACTGTACTGGTAACTACCCACAAGAATCTGGATTGTGGTGAGGGAACAGAAAAAAAAGCTCATTTAGGACCTGCACTTACGAAGGGGGTAGGCAGCTGTATATCAGGGAGTAAACCTTCTGAGAATAAAAACAGCTGGAGCTTGTTAAGGTAATTACACAGGGGAAAGGATAATGTACTGGGAACTCCTCAGAAGAATCTGATTTGTGGTGAGGGTAGAGAGATAAAAGCTCATTAAGGAACGACATGAACATGCTGCGTAGGTAGCTGTTTATCATGAAATATCTCCACTGAGATTACGAAAAGCAGTAGCTTAATAAATTAAGTACTTCTTGGTATGGTTACTGTACTGGTAACTCCCCAAAAGAGTCTTGATTGTGGTGAGGCAACAGAGAAAAAAGCTCATTTAGGACCTGCACTTACGAAGGGGGTAGGCAGCTGTATATCAGGGAATAAACCTTCTGAGAATAAAAATAGCTGGAGCTTGTTAAGGTAATTACACAGGGGAAAGGATAATGTACTGGGAACTCCTCAGAAGAATCTGATTTGTGGTGAAGGGAGAGAGATAAAAGCTCATTTAGGAACTACATGAACATGCTGCTTATGTACCTGTTTATCAGTAAATATCTCCACTGAGATTAAGAAAAGCAGTAGCTTAATAAATTAAGTACTTCCTGGTATGGTTACTGTACTGGTAACTCCCCAAAAGAATCTGGATTGTGGTGAGGGAACAGAGAAAAAAGCTCATTTAGGACCTGCACTTGCGAAGGGGTTAGGCAGCTGTATATCAGGGAATAAACCTTCTGAGAATAATAACAGCTGGAGCTTGTTAAGGTAATTACACAGGGGAAAGGATAATGTACTGGGAACTCCTCAGAAGATTCTGATTTGTGGTGAGGGGAGAGAGATAAAAGCTCATTTAGGAATGACATGAACATGCTGCGTAGGTAGCTGTTTATCAGTAAATATATCCACTGAGATTAAGAAAAGCAGTAGCTTAATAAATTAAACATATCCTGGTATGGTTACTGTACTGGTAACTCCCCAAAAGAATCTGGATTGTGGTGAGGGAACAGAGAAAAAAGCTCATTAAGACCTGCACTTACGAAGGGGTGAGGCAGCTGTATATCAGGGAGTAAACCTTCTGAGAATAAAAATAGCTGGAGCTTGTTAAGGTAATTACACAGGGGAAAGGATAATGTACTGGGAACTCCACAGAAGAATCTGATTGGTGGTGAGGGGAGAGAGATAAAAGCTCATTTAGGAACGACATGAACATGCTGCGTAGGTAGCTGTTTATCAGTAAATATCTCCACTGAGATTAAGAAAAGCAGTAGCTTAATAAATTAAGTACTTCCTGGTATGGTTACTGTACTGGTAACTCCCCAAAAGAATCTGGATTGTGGTGAGGGAACAGAGAAAAAAGCTCATTTAGGACCTGCACTTTCGAAGGGGGTAGGCAGCTGTATATCAGGGAGTAAACCTTCTGATAATAAAAACAGCTGGAGCTTGTTAAGGTAATTACACAGGGGAAAGGATAATGTACTGGGAACTCCTCAGAATAATCTGATTTGTGGTGAGGGGAGAGAGATAAAGCTCATTTAGGAACGACATGAACATGCTGCGTAGGTAGCTGTTTATCAGTAAATATCTCCACTGAGATTAAGAAAAGCAGTAGCTTAATAAATTAATACTTCCTGGTATGGTTACTGTACTGGTAACTCCCCAAAAGAATCTGGTTGTGGCGAGGGAACAGAGAAAATAGCTCATTTAGGACCTGCACTTACGAAGGGGGTAGGCAGCTGTATATCATGGAATAAACCTTCTGAGAATAAAAACAGCTGGAGCTTGTTAATGTAATTACACAGGGGAAAGGATAATGTACTGGGAATTCCTCAAAAGATCTGATTTGTGGTGAGGGGAGAGATATAAAAGCTCATTTAGGAACGACATGAACATGCTGCGTAGGTAGCTGTTTATCAGTAAATATGTCCACTGAGATTAAGAAAAGCAGTAGCTTAATAAATTAAGTACTTCCTGGTATGGTTACTGTACTGGTAACTCCCCAAAAGAATCTGGATTGTGGTGAGGGAACAGAGAAAAAAGCTCATTTAGGACCTGCCCTTACGAAGGGGGTAGGCAGCTGTATATCAGGGAGTAAACCTTCTGAGAATAAAAACAGGTGGAGCTTGTGAAGGTAATTACACAGGGGGAAAGAATAATGTACTGGGAACTCCTCAGAAGAATCTGATTTGGGGTGAGGGGAGAGAGATAAAAGCTCATTTAGGAACGACATGAACATGCTGCGTATGTAGCAGTTTATCAGTAAATATCTCCACTGAGATTAAGAAAAGCAGTAGCTTAATAAATTAAGTACTTCCTGGAATGGTTATTGTACTGGTAACTCCCCAAAAGAATCTGGATTGTGGTGAGGGAACAGAGAAAAAATCTCATAAAGGACCTGCACTTACGAAGGGGGTAGGCAGCTGTATATCAGGGAGTAAACCTTCTGAGAGTAAAAACAGCTGGAGCTTGTTAAGGTAATTACACAGGGGAAAGGATAAAGTACTGGGAACTCCTGAGAAGAATCTGATTTGTGGTGAGGGGAGAGAGATAAAACCTCATTTAGGAACTACATGTACATGCTGCTTAGGTAGCTGTTTATCAGTAAATATCTCCACTGAGATTAAGAAAAGCAGTAGCTTAATAAATTAAGTACTTCCTGGTATGGTTACTGTACTGGTAACTCCCCAAAAGAATCTGGATTGTGGTGAGGGAACAGAGAAAAAAGCTCATTTAGGACCTGCACTTACGAAGGGGGTAGGCAGCTGTATATCAAGGAGTAAAACTTCTGAGAATAAAAACAGCTGGAGCTTGTTAAGGTAATTACACAGGGGAAAGGATATGTACTGGGAACTCCTCAGAAGAATCTGATTTGTGGTGAGGGGAGAGAGATAAAAGCTCATTTTCAAACGACATGAACATGCTGCGTAGGTAGCTGTTTATCAGTAAATATCTCCACTGAGATTAAGAAAAGCAGTAGCTTAATAAATTAAGTACTTCCTGGTATGGTTACTGTACTGGTAACTCGCCAAAAGAATCTGGATTGTGGTGAGGGAACAGAGAAAAAAGCTCATTTAGGACCTGCACTTACGAAGGGGGTAGGCAGCTGTTTATCAGGGAGTAAACCTTCTGAGAATAAAAACAGTGGGAGCTTTTTAACGTAGTTACAGAGGGGAAAGGATAATGTACTGGGAACTCCCTCAGAAGAATCTGATTTGTGGTGAGGGGAGAGAGATAAAAGCTCATTAAGGAACGACATGAACATGCTGCGTAGGTAGCTGTTTATCAGTAAATATCTCCACTGAGATTAAGAAAAGCAGTAGCTTAATAAATTAAGTACTTCCTGGTATGGTTACTGTACTGGTAACTCCCAAAAAGAATCTGGATTGTGGTGAGGGAACAGAGAAAAAAGCTCATTTAGGACCTGCACTTACGAAGGGGGTAGGCAGCTGTATATCAGGGAGTAAAACTTCTGAGAATAAAAACAGCTGGTGCTTGTTAAGGTAATTACACAGGGGAAAGGATAATGTACTGGAACTCCTCAGAAGAATCTGATTTGTGGTGAGGGGAGAGAGATAAAAGCTCATTTAGGAACGACATGAACATGCTGCGTAGGTAGCTGTTTATCAGTAAATATCTCCACTGAGATTAAGAAAAGTAGTAGCTTAATAAATTAAGTACTTCCTGGTATTGTTAATGTACTTGTAACTCCCCAAAAGAATCTGGATTGTGGTGAGGGAACAGAGAAAAAAGCTCATTTATGACCTGCACTTACGAATGGGGTAGGCAGCTGTATATCAGGGAGTAAACCTTCTGAGAATAAAAACAGCTGGAGCTTGTTAAGGTAATTACACAGGGGAAAGGATAATGTACTGGGAACAATTCAGAAGAATCTGATTTGTGGTGAGGGGAGAGAGATAAAAGCTCATTTAGGAACGACATGAACATGCAGCGTACGTAGTTGTTTATCGGTAAATATCTCCACTGAGATTAAGAAAAGCAGTAGCTTAATAAATTAAGTACTTCCTGGTATGGTTACTGTACTGGTAACTCCCCAAAGAATCTGGATTGTTGTGAGGGAACAGAGAAAAAAGCTCATTTAGGACCTGCACTTTCGAAGGGGGCGGGGCAGCTGTATATCAGGGAGTAAACCTTCTGAGAATAAAAACAGCTGGAGCTTGGTAAGGTAATTACACAGGGGAAAGGATAATGTACTGGGAACTCCTCAGAAGAATCTGATTTTGGTGAGGGGAGAGAGATAAAAGCTCATTTAGGAACGACATGAACATGCTGCGTAGGTAGCTGTTTATCAGTAAATATCTCCACTGAGATTAAGAAAAGCAGTAGCTTAATAAATTAAGTACTTCCTGGTATGGTTACTGTACTGGTAACTCCCAAAAGAATCTGGATTGTGGTGAGCGAACAGAGAAAAAAGCTCATTTAGGACCTGCACTGACGAAGGGTGTAGGCAGCTGTATATCAGGGAGTAAACCTTCTGAGAATAAAAACAGCTGGAGCTTGTTAAGGTAATTACACAGGGGAAAGGACAATGTACTGGGAACTCCTCAGAAGAATCTGATTCGTGGTGAGGGGAGAGAGATAAAAGCTCATTTAGGAACGACATGAACATGATGCGTAGGTAGCTGTTTATCAGTAAATATCTCCACTGAGATTAAGAAAAGCAGTAGTTTAATAAATTAAGTACTTCCTGGTATGGTTACTCTACTGGTAACTCCCCAAAAGAATCTGGATTGTGGTTAGGGAACAGAAAAAAAAGCTCATTTAGGACCTGCACTGACGAAGGGGGTAGGCAGCTGTATATCAGGGAGTAAACCTTCTGAGAATAAAAACAGCTGGAGCTTGTTAAGGTAATTACACAGGGGAAAGGATAATATACTGGGAACTCCTCAGAAGAATCTGAATTGTGGTGATGGGAGAGAGATAAAAGCTCATTTAGGAACAACATGAACATGCTGCGTAGGTAGCTGTTTATCAGTAAATATGTCCACTGAGATTAAGAAAAGCAGTAGCTTAATAAATTAAGTACTTCCTGGTATGGTTACTGTACTGGTAACTCCCCAAAAGAATCTGGATTGTGGTGAGGGAACAGAGAAAAAAGCTCATTTAGGACCTGCACTTATGAAGGGGGTAAGCAGCAGTATATCAGGGAGTAAACCTTCTGAGAATAAAAACAGCTGGAGCTTGTTAAGGTAATTACACAGGGGAAATTATAAAGTACTGGGAACTCCTCAGAAGAATCTGATTTGTGGTGACGGGAGAGAGATAAAAGCTCATTTAGGAACGACATGAACATGCTGCGTAGGTAGCTGTTTATCAGTAAATATCTCCACTGAGATTAAGAAAAGCAGTAGCTTAATAAAGTAAGTACTTCCTGGTATGGTTACTGTACTGGTAACTCCCCAAAAGAATGTGGATTGTGGTGAGGGAACAGAGATAAAAGCTCATATAGGACCTGCACTTACGAAGGGGCTAGCCAGCTGTTTATCAGGGAGTAAACCTTCTGAGAATACAAACAGCTGGAGCTTGTTAAGGTAATTACACAGGGGAAAGGATAATGTACTGGGAACTCCTCAGAAGAATCTGATTTGTGGTGAGGGGAGAGAGATAAAAGCTCATGTAGGAACGACATGAACATGCTGCGTAGGTAGCTGTTTATCAGTAAATATCTCCACTGAGATTAAGAAAAGCAGTAGCTTAATAAATTAAGTACTTCCTGGTATGGTTACTGTACTGGTAACTCCCCAAAAGAATCTGGATTGTGGTGAGGGAACAGAGAAAAAGCTCATTTATGACCTGCACTGACGAAGGGGATAGGCAGCTGTATATCAGGGAGTAAACCTTCTGAGAATAAAAACAGCTGGAGCTTGTTAAGGTAATTACACAGGGGAAAGGATAATGTACTGGGAACTCCTCAGAAGAATCTGATTTGTGGTGAGGGAAGAGAGATAAAAGCTCATTTAGGAACGACATGAACATGCTGCGTTGGTAGCTGTTTATAAGTAAATATCTCCACTGAGATTAAGAAAAGCAGTAGCTTAATAAATTAAGTACTTCCTGGTATGGTACTGTACTGGTAACTCCCCAAAAGAATCTGGATTGTGGTGAGGGAACAGAGAAAAAAGCTCATTTAGGACCTGCACTTACGAAGGGGGTATCAGCAGTATATCAGGGAGTAAACCTTCTGAGACTAAAAACAGCTGGAGCTTGTTAAGGTAATTACACAGGGGAAATTATAAAGTACTGGGAACTCCTCAGAAGAATCTGATTTGTGGTGACGGGAGAGAGATAAAAGCTCATTTAGGAACGACATGAACATGCTGTGTAGGTAGCTGTTTATCAGTAAATATCTCCACTGAGATTAAGAAAAGCAGTAGCTTAATAAATTAAGTACTTCCTGGTATGGTTACTGTACTGGAAACTCCCCAAAAGAATCTGGATTGTGGTGAGGGAACAGAGATAAAAGCTTAATTTAGGACCTGCACTTATGGAGGGGGTAGGCAGCAGTATATCAGGGAGTAAACCTTCTGAGAATAAAAACAGCTGGAGCTTGTTAAGGTAATTACACAGGGGAAAGGATAATGTACTGGGAACTCCTCAGAAGAATCTGATTTGTGGTGACGGGAGAGAGATAAAAGCTCATTTAGGAACGACATGAACATGCTGCGTAGGTAGCTGTTTATCAGTAAATATCTCCACTGAGATTAAGAAAAGCAGTAGCTTAATAAAGTAAGTACTTCCTGGTATGGTTACTGTACTGGTAACTCCCCAAAAGAATGTGGATTGTGGTGAGGGAACAGAGATAAAAGCTCATATAGGACCTGCACTTACGAAGGGGCTAGCCAGCTGTTTATCAGGGAGTAAACCTTCTGAGAATACAAACAGCTGGAGCTTGTTAAGGTAATTACACAGGGGAAAGGATAATGTACTGGGAACTCCTCAGAAGAATCTGATTTGTGGTGAGGGGAGAGAGATAAAAGCTCATTTAGGAACGACATGAACATGCTGCGTAGGTAGCTGTTTATCAGTAAATATCTCCACTGAGATTAAGAAAAGCAGTAGCTAATAAATTAAGTACTTCCTGGTATGGTTACTGTACTGGTAACTCCCCAAAAGAATCTGGATTGTGGTGAGGGAACAGAGAAAAAAGCTCATTTATGACCTGCACTGACGAAGGGGATAGGCAGCTGTATATCAGGGAGTAAACCTTCTGAGAATAAAAACAGCTGGAGCTTGTTAAGGTAATTACACAGGGGAAAGGATAATGTACTGGGAACTCCTCAGAAGAATCTGATTTGTGGTGAGGGAAGAGAGATAAAAGCTCATTTAGGAACGACATGAACATGCTGCGTAGGTAGCTGTTTATCAGTAAATATCTCCACTGAGATTAAGAAAAGCAGTAGCTTAATAAATTAAGTACTTCCTGGTATGGTTACTGTACTGGTAACTCCCCAAAAGAATCTGGATTGTGGTGAGGGAACAGAGAAAAAAGCTCATTTAGGACCTGCACTTACGAAGGGGGTATCAGCAGTATATCAGGGAGTAAACCTTCTGAGACTAAAAACAGCTGGAGCTTGTTAAGGTAATTACACAGGGGAAATTATAAAGTACTGGGAACTCCTCAGAAGAATCTGATTTGTGGTGACGGGAGAGAGATAAAAGCTCATTTAGGAACGACATGAACATGCTGTGTAGGTAGCTGTTTATCAGTAAATATCTGCACTGAGATTAAGAAAAGCAGTAGCTTAATAAATTAAGTACTTCCTGGTATGGTTACTGTACTGGTAACTCCCCAAAAGAATCTGGATTGTGGTGAGGGAACAGAGATAAAAGCTCATTAGGACCTGCACTTATGGAGGGGGTAGGCAGCAGTATATCAGGGAGTAAACCTTCTGAGAATAAAACAGCTGGAGCTTGTTAGGTAATTACACAGGGGAAAGGATAATGTACTGGGAACTACTCAGAAGAATCTGATTTGTGGTGAGGGGAGAGAGATAAAAGCTCATTTAGGAACGACATGAACATGCTGCGTAGGTAGCTGTTTATCAGTAAATATCTCCACTGAGATTAAGAAAAGCAGTAGCTTAATAAATTAAGTACTTCCTGGTATGGTTACTGTACTGGTAACTCCCCAAAAGAATCTGGACTGTGGTGAGGGAACAGAGAAAAAAGCTCATTTAGGACCTGCACTTACGAAGGGGGTAGGCAGCTGTATATCAGGGAGTAAACCTTCTGAGAATAAAAACAGCTGGAGCTTGTTAAGGTAATTACACAGGGGAAAGGATAATGTACTGGGAACTCCTCAGAAGAATCTGATTTGTGGTGAGGTGAGAGAGATAAAAGCTCATTAAGGAACGACATGAACATGCTGCGTAGGTAGCTGTTTATCAGTAAATATCTCCACTGAGATTAAGAAAAGCAGTAGCTTAATAAATTAAGTACTTCCTGGTATGGTTACTGTACTGGTAACTCCCAAAAGAATCTGGATTGTGGTGAGCGAACAGAGAAAAAAGCTCATTTAGGACCTGCACTGACGAAGGGTGTAGGCAGCTGTATATCAGGGAGTAAACCTTCTGAGAATAAAAACAGCTGGAGCTTGTTAAGGTAATTACACAGGGGAAAGGACAATGTACTGGGAACTCCTCAGAAGAATCTGATTCGTGGTGAGGGGAGAGAGATAAAAGCTCATTTAGGAACGACATGAACATGCTGCGTAGGTAGCTGTTTATCAGTAAATATCTCCACTGAGATTAAGAAAAGCAGTAGTTTAATAAATTAAGTACTTCCTGGTATGGTTACTGTACTGGTAACTCCCCAAAAGAATCTGGATTGTGGTGAGGGAACAGAAAAAAAAGCTCATTTAGGACCTGCACTTATGAAGGGGGTAAGCAGCAGTATATCAGGGAGTAATCCTTCTGAGAATAAAAACAGCTGGAGCTTGTTAAGGTAATTACACAGGGGAAATTATAAAGTACTGGGAACTCCTCAGAAGAATCTGATTTGTGGTGACGGGAGAGAGATAAAAGCTCATTTAGGAACGACATGAACATGCTGCGTAGGTAGCTGTTTATCAGTAAATATCTCCACTGAGATTAAGAAAAGCAGTAGCTTAATAAAGTAAGTACTTCCTGGTATGGTTACTGTACTGGTAACTCCCTAAAAGAATGTGGATTGTGGTGAGGGAACAGAGATAAAAGCTCATATAGGACCTGCACTTACGATGGGGCTAGCCAGCTGTTTATCAGGGAGTAAACCTTCTGAGAATACAAACAGCTGGAGCTTGTTAAGGTAATTACACAGGGGAAAGGATAATGTACTGGGAACTCCTCAGAAGAATCTGATTTGTGGTGAGGGGAGAGAGATAAAAGCTCATTTAGGAACGACATGAACATGCTGCGTAGGTAGCTGTTTATCAGTAAATATCTCCACTGAGATTAAGAAAAGCAGTAGCTTAATAAATTAAGTACTTCCTGGTATGGTTACTGTACTGGTAACTCCCCAAAAGAATCTGGATTGTGGTGAGGGAACAGAGAAAAAAGCTCATTTATGACCTGCACTGACGAATTGGATAGGCAGCTGTATATCAGGGAGTAAACCTTCTGAGAATAAAAACAGCTGGAGCTTGTTAAGGTAATTACACAGGGGAAAGGATAATGTACTGGGAACTCCTCAGAAGAATCTGATTTGTGGTGAGGGAAGAGAGATAAAAGCTCATTTAGGAACGACATGAACATGCTGCGTAGGTAGCTGTTTATCAGTAAATATCTCCACTGAGATTAAGAAAAGCAGTAAGCTTAATAAATTAAGTACTTCCTGGTATGGTTACTGTACTGGTAACTCCCCAAAAGAATCTGGATTGTGGTGAGGGAACAGAGAAAAAAGCTCATTTAGGACCTGCACTTACAAAGGGGGTAGGCAGCTGTATATCAGGGAGTAAACCTTCTGAGAATAAAAACAGCTGGAGCTTGTTAAGGTAATTACACAGGGGAAAGGATAATGTACTGGGAACTCCTCAGAAGAATCTGATTTGTGGTGAGGTGAGAGAGATAAAAGCTCATTAAGGAACGACATGAACATGCTGCGTAGGTAGCTGTTTATCAGTAAATATCTCCACTGAGTTTAAGAAAAGCAGTAGCTTAATAAATTACGTACTTCCTGGTATGGTTACTGTACTGGTAACTCCCCAAAAGAATCTGGATTGTGGTGAGCGAACAGAGAAAAAAGCTCATTTAGGACCTGCACTGACGAAGGGTGTAGGCAGCTGTATATCAGGGAGTAAACCTTCTGAGAATAAAAAACAGCTGGAGCTTGTTAAGGTAATTACACAGGGAAAATTATAAAGTACTGGGAACTCCTCAGAAGAATCTGATTCGTGGTGAGGGGAGAGAGATAAAAGCTCATTTAGGAACGACATGAACATGCTGCATAGGTAGCTGTTTATCAGTAAATATCTCCATTGAGATTAAGAAAAGCAGAAGCTTAATAAATTAAGTACTTCCTGGTATGGTTACTGTACAGGTATCTCCCCAAAAGAATCTGGATTGTGGTGAGGGAACAGAGAAAAAAGCTCATTTAGGACCTTCACTTTCTAAGGGGGTAGGCAGCTGTATATCAGGGAGCAAACCTTCTGAGAATAAAAACAGCTGGAGCTTGTTATGGTAATTACACCGGGGAAATTAAAAAGTACTGGGAACTCCTCAGAAGAATCTGATTTGTGGTGAGGGGATAGAGATAAAAGCTCATGTAGGAACGACATGAACATACTGCGTAGGTAGCTGTTTATCAGTAAATATCTCCACTGAGATTAAGAAAAGCAGTAGCTTAATAAATTAAGTACTTCCTGGTATGGTTACTGTACTGGTAACTCCCCAAAAGAATCTGGATTGTGGTGAGGGAACAGAGAAAAAAGCTCATTAAGACCTGCACTTACGAAGGGGTGAGGCAGCTGTATATCAGGGAGTAAACCTTCTGAGAATAAAAATAGCTGGAGCTTGTTAAGGTAATTACACAGGGGAAAGGACAATGTACTGGGAACTCCACAGAAGAATCTGATTTGTGGTGAGGGGAGAGAGATAAAAGCTCATTTAGGAACGACATGAACATGCTGCGTAGGTAGCTGTTTATCAGTAAATATCTCCACTGAGATTAAGAAAAGCAGTAGCTTAATAAATTAAGTACTTCCTGGTATGGTTACTGTACTGGTAACTCGCCAAAAGAATCTGGATTGTGGTGAGGGAACAGAGAAAAAAGCTCATTTAGGACCTGCACTTACGAAGGGGGTAGGCAGCTGTTTATCAGGGAGTAAACCTTCTGAGAATAAAAACAGTGGGAGCTTTTTAACGTAGTTACACAGGGGAAAGGATAATGTACTGGGAACTCCTCAGAAGAATCTGATTTGTGGTGAGGGGAGAGAGATAAAAGCTCATTAGGGAACGACATGAACATGCTGCGTACGTAGCTGTTTATCAGTAAATATCTCCACTGAGATTAAGAAAAGCAGTAGCTTAATAAATTAAGTACTTCCTGGTATGGTTACTGTACTGGTAACTCCCCAAAGGAATCTGGATTGTGGTGAGGGTACAGAGAAAAAAGCTCATTTAGTACCTGCACTTACGAAGGGGGTAGGCAGCTGTATATCAGGGAGTTAATCTTCTGAGAATAAAAACAGCTGGAGCTTGTTAAGGTAATTACACAGGGGAAAGGATAATGTACTGGGAACTCCTCAAAAGAATCTGATTTGTGGTGAGGGGAGAGAGATAAAAGCTCATTTAGGAACTACATGTACATGCTGCTTAGGTAGCTGTTTATCAGTAAATATCTACACTGAGATTAACAAAAGCAGTATCTTAATAAATTAAGTACTTCCTGGTATGGTTACTGTACTGGTAACTACCGAAAAGAATCTGGATTTTGGTGAGGGAACAGAGAAAAAAGCTCATTTAGGACCTGCACTTACGAAGGGGGTAGGCAGCTGTATATCAGGGAGTAAACCTTCTGAGAATAAAAACAGCTGGAGCTTGTTAAGGTAATTACACAGGGGAAAGGATAATGTACTGGGAACTCCTCAGAAGAATCTGATTTGTGGTGAGGGGAGAGAGATAAAAGCTCATTTTGAAACGACATGAACATGCTGCGTAGGTAGCTGTTTATCAGTAAATATCTCCACTGAGATTAAGAAAAGCAGTAGCTTAATAAATTAAGTACTTCCTGGTATGGTTACTGTACTGGTAACTCCCAAAAAGAATCTGGATTGTGGTGAGGGAACAGAGAAAAAAGCTAATTTAGGACCTGCACTTACGAAGGGGGTAGGCAGCTGTATATCAGGGAGTAAAACTTCTGAGAATAAAAACAGCTGGTGCTTGTTAAGGTAATTACACAGGGGAAAGGATAATGTACTGGGAACTCCTCAGAAGAATCTGATTTGTGGTGAGGGGAGAGAGATAAAAGCTCATTTAGGAACGACATGAACATGCTGCGTAGGTAGCTGTTTATCAGTAAATATCTCCACTGAGATTAAGAAAAGTAGTAGCTTAATAAATTAAGTACTTCCTGGTATTGTTAATGTACTTGTAACTCCCCAAAAGAATCTGGATTGTGGTGAAGGAACAGAGAAAAAAGCTCATTTATGACCTGCACTTACGAATGGGGTAGGCAGCTGTATATCAGGGAGTAAACCTTCTGAGAATAAAAACAGCTGGAGCTTGTTAAGGTAATTACACAGGGGAAAGGATAATGTACTGGGGAACAATTCAGAAGAATCTGATTTGTGGTGAGGGGAGAGAGATAAAAGCTCATTTAGGAACGACATGAACATGCAGCGTACGTAGTTGTTTATCGGTAAATATCTCCACTGAGATTAAGAAAAGCAGTAGCTTAATAAATTAAGTACTTCCTGGTATGGTTACTGTACTGGTAACTCCCCAAAGAATCTGGATTGTTGTGAGGGAACAGAGAAAAAAGCTCATTTAGGACCTGAACTTTCGAAGGGGGCGGGGCAGCTGTATATCAGGGAGTAAACCTTCTGAGAATAAAAACAGCTGGAGCTTGGTAAGGTAATTACACAGGGGAAAGGATAATGTACTGGGAACTCCTCAGAAGAATCTGATTTGTGGTGAGGGGAGAGAGATAAAAGGTCATTTAGGAACGACATGAACATGCTGCGTAGGTAGCTGTTTATCTGTAAATATCTCCACTGAGATTAAGAAAAGCAGTAGCTTAATAAATTAAGTACTTCCTGGTATGGTTACTCTACTGATAACTCCCAAAAAGAATCTGGATTGTTGTGAGGGAACAGAGAAAAAAGCTCATTTAGGACCTGCACTTTCGAAGGGGGTAGGCAGCTGTATATCAGGGAGTAAACCTTCTGAAAATAATAACAGCTGGAGCTTGTTAAGGTAATTACACAGGGGAAAGGATAATGTACTGGGAACTCCTCAGAAGAATCTGATTTGTGGTGAGGGGAGAGAGATAAAAGCTCATTTAGGAACGACATGAACATGCTGCGTAGGTAGCTGTTTATCAGCAAATATCTCCACTGAGATTAATAAAAGCAGTAGCTTAATAAATTAAGTACTTCCTGGTATGGTTACTGTACTGGTCACTCCCCAAAAGAATCTGGATTGTGGTGAGGGAACAGAGAAAAAAGCTCCTTTAGGACCTGCACTAACGAATGGGGTAGGCAGCTGTATATCAGGCAGTAAACCTTCTGAGAATAAAAACAGCTGGAGGTTGTTAAGGTAATTACACAGGGGAAAGGATAATGTACTGGGAACTCCTCAGAAGAATCTGATTTGTGGTGAGGGGGGAGAGATAAAAGCTCATTTAGGAACGACATGAATATGCCGCGTACATAGCTGTTTATCAGTAAATATCTCCATTGAGATTAAGAAAAGCAGTAGCTCAATAAATTAAGTACTTCCTGGTATGGTTACTGTACTGGTAACTCCCAAAAGAATCTGGATTGTGGTGAGGGAACAGAGAAAAAAGTTCATTTAGGACCTGCACTTACAAAGGGAGTAGGCAGCTGTATATCAGGGAGTAAACCTTCTGAGAAAAAAAACAGCTGGAGCTTGTTAAGGTAATTACACAGGGGAAAGGATAATGTACTGGGAACTCCTCAGAAGAATCTGATTTGTGGTGAGGGGAGAGAGATAAAAGCTCATTTAGGAATGACATGAACATGCTGCGTACGTAGCTGTTTATCAGTAAATATCTCCACTGAGATTAAGAAAAGCAGTAGCTTAATAAATTAAGTACTTCCTGGTATGGTTACTGTACTGGTCACTCCACAAAAGAATCTGGATTGTGGTGAGGGAATAGAGAAAAAAGCTCATTTTGGACCGGCACTTACAAAGGGGGTAGGCAGCAGTATATCAGGGAGTAAACCTTCTGAGAATAAAAACAGCTGCAGCTGGTTAAGGTAATTACACAGGGGAAAGGATAATGTACTGGGAACTCCTCAGAAGAATCTGATTTGTGGTGAGGGGAGAGAGATAAAAGGTCATTTAGGAACGACATGAACATGCTGCGTAGGTAGCTGTTTATCAGTAAATATCTCCACTGAGATTAAGAAAAGCAGTAGCTTAATAAATTAAGTACTTCCTGCTATGGATACTGTACTGGTAACTCCCCAAAGAATCTGGATTGTGGTGAGGGAACAGAGAGAATAGCTCATTTAGGACCTGCACTTACGAAGGGGGTAGGCAGCTGTATATCAGGGAGTAAACCTTCTGAGAATAAAAACAGCTGGAGCTTGTTAAGGTAATTACACAGGGGAAAGGATAATGTACTGGGAACAATTCAGAAGAATCTGATTTGTGGTGAGGGGAGAGAGATAAAAGGTCATTAAGAACGACATGAACATGCTGCGTAGGTAGCTCTTTATCAGTAAATATCTCCACTGAGATTAAGAAAAGCAGTAGCTTAATAAATTAAGTACTTCCTGGTATGGTTACTGTACTGGTAACTCCCCAAAGAATCTGGATTTTGGTGAGGGAACAGAGAAAAAAGCTCATTTAGGACCTGCATTTTCGAAGGGGGCGGGCAGCTGTATATCAGGGAGTAAAGCTTCTGAGAATAAAAACAGCTGGAGCTTGGTAAGGTAATTACACAGGGGAAAGGATAATGTAATGGGAACTCCTCATAAGAATCTGATTTTGGTGAGTGGAGAGTGATAAAAGCTCATTTAGGAACGACATGAACATGCTGCGTACGTAGCTGTTTATCAGTAAATATCTCCACTGAGATTAAGAAAAGCAGTAGCGTAATAAATTAAGTACTTCCTGGTATGGTTACTGTACTGGTAACTCCCCAAAAGAATCTGGATTGTGGTGAGGGAAGAGAGAAAAAAGCTCATTTAGGACCTGCACTTACAAAGGGAGTAGGCAGCTGTATATCAGGGAGTAAACCTTCTGAGAATAAAAACATCTGGAGCTTGTTAAGGTAATTACACAGGGGAAAGGATAATGTACTGGGAACTCCTCAGAAGAATCTGATTTGTGGTGAGGGGAGAGAGATAAAAGCTCATTTAGGAACGACATGAACATGCTGCGTAGGTAGCTGTTTATCAGTAAATATCTCCACTGAGATTAAGAAAAGCAGTAGCTTAATAAATTAAGTACTTCCTGGTATGGTTACTGTACTGGTAACTCCCAAAAGAATCTGGATTGTGGTGAGCGAACAGAGAAAAAAGCTCATTTAGGACCTGCACTGACGAAGGGTGTAGGCAGCTGTATATCAGGGAGTAAACCTTCTGAGAATAAAAACAGCTGGAGCTTGTTAAGGTAATTACACAGGGGAAAGGACAATGTACGGGGAACTCCTCAGAAGAATCTGATTCGTGGTGAGGGGAGAGAGATAAAAGCTCATTTAGGAACGACATGAACATGCTGCGTAGGTAGCTGTTTATCAGTAAATATCTCCACTGAGATTAAGAAAAGCAGTAGTTTAATAAATTAAGTACTTCCTGGTATGGTTACTGTACTGGTAACTCCCCAAAAGAATCTGGATTGTGGTGAGGGAACAGAAAAAAAAGCTCATTTAAGACCTGCACTTATGAAGGGGGTAGGCAGCAGTATATCAGGGAGTAAACCTTCTGAGAATAAAAACAGCTGGAGCTTGTTAAGGTAATTACACAGGGGAAAGGATAATATACTGGGAACTCCTCAGAAGAATCTGAATTGTGGTGATGGGAGAGAGATAAAAGCTCATTTAGGAACAACATGAACATGCTGCGTAGGTAGCTGTTTATCAGTAAATATCTCCACTGAGATTAAGAAAAGTAGTAGCTTAATAAATTAAGTACTTCCTGGTATGGTTACTGTACTGGTAACTCCCCAAAAGAATCTGGATGGTGGTGAGGGAACAGAGAAAAAAGCTCATTTAGGACCTGCACTTATGAAGGGGGTAAGCAGCAGTATATCAGGGAGTAAACCTTCTGAGAATAAAAACAGCTGGAGCTTGTTAAGGTAATTACACAGGGGAAATTATAAAGTACTGGGAACTCCTCAGAAGAATCTGATTTGTGGTGAGGGGAGAGAGATAAAAGCTCATTTAGGAACGACATGAACATGCTGCGTAGGTAGCTGTTTATCAGTAAATATCTCCACTGAGATTAAGAAAAGCAGTAGCTTAATAAAGTAAGTACTTCCTGGTATGGTTACTGTACTGGTAACTCCCCAAAAGAATGTGGATTGTGGTGAGGGAACAGAGATAAAAGCTCATATAGGACCTGCACTTACGAAGGGGCTAGCCAGCTGTTTATCAGGGAGTAAACCTTCTGAGAATACAAACAGCTGGAGCTTGTTAAGGTAATTACACAGGGGAAAGGATAATGTACTGGGAACTCCTCAGAAGAATCTGATTTGTGGTGAGGGGAGAGAGATAAAAGCTCATTTAGGAACGACATGAACATGCTGCGTAAGTAGCTGTTTATCAGTAAATATCTCCACTGAGATTAAGAAAAGCAGTAGCTTAATAAATTAAGTACTTCCTGGTATGGTTACTGTACTGGTAACTCCCCAAAAGAATCTGGATTGTGGTGAGGGAACAGAGAAAAAAGCTCATTTATGACCTGCACTGACGAAGGGGATAGGCAGCTGTATATCAGGGAGTAAACCTTCTGAGAATAAAAACAGCTGGAGCTTGTTAAGGTAATTACACAGGGGAAAGGATAATGTACTGGGAACTCCTCAGAAGAATCTGATTTGTGGTGAGGGAAGAGAGATAAAAGCTCATTTAGGAACGACATGAACATGCTGCGTAGGTAGCTGTTTATCAGTAAATATCTCCACTGAGATTAAGAAAAGCAGTAGCTTAATAAATTAAGTACTTCCTGGTATGGTTACTGTACTGGTAACTCCCCCAAAGAATCTGGATTGTGGTGAGGGAACAGAGAAATAAGCTCATTTAGGACCTGCACTTACGAAGGGGGTATCAGCAGTATATCAGGGAGTAAACCTTCTGAGACTAAAAACAGCTGGAGCTTGTTAAGGTAATTACACAGGGGAAATTATAAAGTACTGGGAACTCCTCAGAAGAAACTGATTTGTGGTGACGGGAGAGAGATAAAAGCTCATTTAGGAACGACATGAACGTGCTGCGTAGGTAGCTGTTTATCAGTAAATATCTCCACTGAGATTAAGAAAAGCAGTAGCTTAATAAATTAAGTACTTCCTGGTATGGTTACTGTACTGGTAACTCCCCAAAAGAATCTGGATTGTGGTGAGGGAACAGAGATAAAAGCTCATTTAGGACCTGCACTTATGGAGGGGGTAGGCAGCAGTATATCAGGGAGTAAACCTTCTGAGAATAAAAACAGCTGGAGCTTGTTAAGGTAATTACACAGGGAAAATTATAAAGTACTGGGAACTCCTCAGAAGAATCTGATTCGTGGTGAGGGGAGAGAGATAAAAGCTCATTTAGGAACGACATGAACATGCTGCGTAGGTAGCTGTTTATCAGTAAATATCTCCACTGAGATTAAGAAAAGCAGTAGCTTAATAAATTAAGTACTTCCTGCTATGGATACTGTACTGGTAACTCCCCAAAAGAATCTGGATTGTGGTGAGGGAA
Source organism: Perognathus longimembris pacificus (assembly GCF_023159225.1). NCBI lineage: Eukaryota > Metazoa > Chordata > Mammalia > Rodentia > Heteromyidae > Perognathus > Perognathus longimembris. The sequence continues at coordinate 28,606 of NW_025956466.1, forward strand.
CAGAGAGAAAAGCTCATTTAGGACCTGCACTTACGAAGGGGGTAGGCAGCTGTATATCAGGGAGTAAACCTTCTGAGAATAAAAAGAGCTGGAGCTTGTTAAGGTAATTACACAGGGGAAAGGATAATGTACTGGGAACAATTCAGAAGAATCTGATTTGTGGTGAGGGGAGAGAGATAAAAGGTCATTAAGAACGACATGAACATGCTGCGTAGTTAGTTCTTTATCAGTAAATATCTCCACTGAGATTAAGAAAAGCAGTAGCTTAATAAATTAAGTACTTCCTGGTATGGTTACTGTACTGGTAACTCCCCAAAAGAATCTGGATTGTGGTGAGGGAACAGAGAAAAAAGCTCATTTAGGACCTGCACTTACGAAGGGGGTATCAGCAGTATATCAGGGAGTAAACCTTCTGAGACTAAAAACAGCTGGAGCTTGTTAAGGTAATTACACAGGGGAAATTATAAAGTACTGGGAACTCCTCAGAAGAATCTGATTTGTGGTGACGGGAGAGAGATAAAAGCTCATTTAGGAACGACATGAACGTGCTGCGTAGGTAGCTGTTTATCAGTAAATATCTCCACTGAGATTAAGAAAAGCAGTAGCTTAATAAATTAAGTACTTCCTGTTATGGTTACTGTACTGGTAACTCCCCAAAAGAATCTGGATTGTGGTGAGGGAACAGAGATAAAAGCTCATTTAGGACCTGCACTTATGGAGGGGGTAGGCAGCAGTATATCAGGGAGTAAACCTTCTGAGAATAAAAACAGCTGGAGCTTGTTAAGGTATTACACAGGGGAAAGGATAATGTACTGGGAACTACTCAGAAGAATCTGATTTGTGGTGAGGGAGAGAGATAAAAGCTCATTTAGGAACGACATGAACATGCTGCGTAGGTAGCTGTTTATCAGTAAATATCTCCACTGAGATTAAGAAAAGCAGTAGCTTAATAAATAAGTACTTCCTGGTATGGTTACTGTACTGGTAACTCCCCAAAAGAATCTGGATGTGGTGAGGGAACAGAGAAAAAAGCTCATTTAGGACCTGCACTTACGAAGGGGGTAGGCAGCTGTATATCAGGGAGTAAACCTTCTGAGAATAAAAACAGCTGGAGCTTGTTAAGGTAATTACACAGGGGAAAGGATAATGTACTGGGAACTCTCAGAAGAATCTGATTTGTGGGTGAGGTGAGAGAGATAAAAGCTCATTTAGGAACGACATGAACATGCTGCGTAGGGTACGTGTTTATCAGTAAATTCTCCACTGAGATTAAGAAAAGCAGTAGCTTAATCAATTATGTCCTTCCTGGTATGGTTACTGTACTGGTAAACTCCCCAAAAGAATCTGGATTGTGGTGAGCGAACAGAGAAAAAAGCTCATTTAGGACCTGCACTGACGAAGGGTGTAGGCAGCTGTATATCAGGGAGTAAACCTTCTGAGAATAAAAACAGCTGGAGCTTGTTAAGGTAATTACACAGGGAAAATTATAAAGTACTGGGAACTCCTCAGAAGAATCTGATTCGTGGTGAGGGGAGAGAGATAAAAGCTCATTTAGGAACGACATGAACATGCTGCATAGGTAGCTGTTTATCAGTAAATATCTCCATTGAGATTAAGAAAGCAGAAGCTTAATAAATTAAGTACTTCCTGGTATGGTTACTGTACAGGTATCTCCCCAAAAGAATCTGGATTGTGGTGAGGGAACAGAGAAAAAAGCTCATTTAGGACCTTCACTTTCTAAGGGGGTAGGCAGCTGTATATCAGGGAGCAAACCTTCTGAGAATAAAAACAGCTGGAGCTTGTTATGGGTAATTACACCGGGGAAATAAAAAGTACTGGGAACTCCTCAGAAGAATCTGATTTGTGGTGAGGGGATAGAGATAAAAGCTCATGTAGGAACGACATGAACATACTGCGTAGGTAGCTGTTTATCAGCAAATATCTCCACTGAGATTAATAAAAGCAGTAGCTTAATAAATTAATTACTTCCTGGTATGGTTACTGTACTGGTCACTCCCCAAAAGAATCTGGATTGTGGTGAGGGAACAGAGAAAAAAGCTCCTTTAGGACCTGCACTAACGAATGGGGTAGGCAGCTGTATATCAGGCAGTAAACCTTCTGAGAATAAAAACAGCTGGAGGTTGTTAAGGTAATTACACAGGGGAAATGATAATGTACTGGGAACTCCTCAGAAGAATCTGATTTGTGGTGAGGGGGGAGAGATAAAAGCTCATTTAGGAACGACATGAATATGCCGCGTACATAGCTGTTTATCAGTAAATATCTCCACTGAGATTAAGAAAAGCAGTAGCTCAATAAATTAAGTACTTCCTGGTATGGTTACTGTACTGGTAACTCCCCAAAAGAATCTGGATTGTGGTGAGGGAACAGAGAAAAAAGTTCATTTAGGACCTGCACTTACAAAGGGAGTAGGCAGCTGTATATCAGGGAGTAAACCTTCTGAGAATAAAAACAGCTGGAGCTGGTTAAGGTAATTACACAGGGGAAAGGATAATGTACTGGGAACTCCTCAGAAGAATCTGATTTGTGGTGAGGGAGAGAGATAAAAGGTCATTTAGGAACGACATGAACATGCTGCGTAGGTAGCTGTTTATCAGTAAATATCTCCACTGAGATTAAGAAAAGCAGTAGCTTAATAATTAAGTACTTCCTGCTATGGATACTGTACTGGTAACTCCCCAAAAGAATCTGGATTGTGGTGAGGAACAGAGAGAAAAGCTCATTTAGGACCTGCACTTACGAAGGGGGTAGGCAGCTGTATATCAGGGAGTAAACCTTCTGAGAATAAAAACAGCTGGAGCTTGTTAAGGTAATTACACAGGGGAAAGGATAATGTACTGGGAACAATTCAGAAGAATCTGATTTGTGGTGAGGGGAAGAGAGATAAAAGGTCATTAAGAACGACATGAACATGCTGCGTAGGTAGCTCTTTATCAGTAAATATCTCCACTGAGATTAAGAAAAGCAGTAGCTTAATAAATAAGTACTTCCTGGTATGGTACTGTACTGGTAACTCCCCAAAGAATCTGGATTTTGGTGAGGGAACAGAGAAAAAAGCTCATTTAGGACCTGCACTTTCGAAGGGGGCGGGCAGCTGTATATCAGGGAGTAAAACCTTCTGAGAATAAAAACAGCTGGAGCTTGGTAAGGTAATTACACAGGGGAAAGGATAATGTACTGGGAACTCCTCATAAGAATCTGATTTTGGTGAGGGGGGGAGAGTGATAAAAGCTCATTAGGAACGACATGAACATGCTGCGTACGTAGCTGTTTATCAGTAAATATCTCCACTGAGATTAAGAAAAGCAGTAGCGTAATAAATTAAGTACTTCCTGGTATGGTTACTGTACTGGTAACTCCCCAAAAGAATCTGGATTGTGGTGAGGGAAGAGAGAAAAAAGCTCATTTAGGACCTGCACTTACAAAGGGAGTAGGCAGCTGTATATCAGGGAGTAAACCTTCTGAGAATAAAAACAGCTGGAGCTTGTTAAGGTAATTACACAGGGGAAAGGATAATGTACTGGGAACTCCTCATAAGAATCTGATTTGTGGTGAGGGGAGAGAGATAAAAGGTCATTTAGGAACGACATGAACATGCTGCGTAGGTAGCTGTTTATCAGTAAATATCTCCACTGAGATTAAGAAAAGCAGTAGCTTAATAAATTAAGTACTTCCTGGTATGGTTACTGTACTGGTAACTCCCCAAAAGAATCTGGATTTGTGGTGAGCGAACAGAGAAAAAAGCTCATTTAGGACCTGCACTGACGAAGGGGTGTAGGCAGCTGTATATCAGGGAGCAAACCTTCTGAGAATAAAAACAGCTGGAGCTTGTTAAGGTAATTACACAGGGGAAAGGACAATGTACTGGGAACTCCTCAGAAGAATCTGATTCGTGGTGAGGGGAGAGAGGATAAAAGCTCATTTAGGAACGACATGAACATGCTGCGTAGGTAGCTGTTTATCAGTAAATATCTCCACTGAGATTAAGAAAAGCAGTAGTTTAATAAATTAAGCACTTCCTGCTGATGGTTACTGTACAGGTAACTCCCCAAAAGAATCTGGATTGTGGTGAGGGAACAGAAAAAAAAGCTCATTTAGGACCTGCACTTATGAAGGGGGTAGGCAAGCAGTATATCAGGGAGTAAACCTTCTGAGAATAAAAACAGCTGGAGCTTGTTAAGGTAATTACACAGGGGGAAAGGATAATATACTGGGAACTCCTCAGAAGAATCTGAATTGTGGTGATGGAGAGAGAGATAAAAGCTCATTTAGGAACAACATGAACATGCTGCGTAGGTAGCTGTTTATCAGTAAATATCTCCACTGAGATTAAGAAAAGCAGTAGCTTAATAAATTAAGTACTTCCTGGTATGGTTACTGTACTGGTAACTCCCCAAAAGAATCTGGATTTTGGTGAGGGAACAGAGAAAAAGCTCATTTAGGACCTGCACTTACGAAGGGGGTATCAGCAGTATATCAGGGAGTAAACCTTCTGAGACTAAAAACAGCTGGAGCTTGTTAAGGTAATTACACAGGGGAAATTATAAAGTATGGGAACTCCTCAGAAGAATCTGATTTGTGGTGACGGGAGAGAGATAAAAGCTCATTTAGGAACGACATGAACATGCTGCGTAGGTAGCTGTTTATCAGTAAATATCTCCACTGAGATTAAGAAAAGCCAGTAGTTTAATAAATTAAGTACTTTCCTGGTATGGTTACTGTACTGGTAACTCCCAAAAGAATCTGGATTGTGGTGAGGGAACAGAGATAAAAGCTCATTTAAGACCTGCACTTATGGAGGGGGTAGGCAGCAGTATATCAGGGAGTAAACCTTCTGAGAATAAAAACAGCTGGAGCTTGTTAAGGTAATTACACAGGGGAAAGGATAATGTACTGGGAATTACACAGAAGAATCTGATTTGTGGTGAGGGGGAGGAGGAAAAAAGCTCATTTAGGAAGGACATGAACATGCTGCGTAAGTAGCTGTTTATCAGTAAATATCTCCACTGAGATTAAGAAAAGCAGTAGCTTAATAAATTAAGTACTTCCTGGTATGGTTACTGTACTGGTAACTCCCCAAAAGAATCTGGATTGTGGTGAGGGAACAGAGAAAAAGCTCATTTAGGACCCTGCACTTACGAAAGGGGGTAGGCAGCTGTATATCAGGGAGTAAACCTTCTGAGAATAAAAACAGCTGGAGCTTGTTAAGGTAATTACACAGGGGAAAGGATAATGTACTGGGAACTCCTCAGAAGAATCTGATTTGTGGTGAGGGGAGAGAGATAAATGCTCATTTAGGAACGACATGAACATGCTGCGTAGGTAGCTGTTTATCAGTAAATATCTCCACTGAGATTTAGAAAAGCAGTAGCTTAATAAATTAAGTACTTCCTGGTATGGTTACTGTACTGGTAACTCCCCAAAAGAATCTGGATTGTGGTGAGCGAACAGAGAAAAAAGCTCATTTAGGACCTGCACTGACGAAGGGTGTAGGCAGCTGTATATCAGGGAGTAAACTTCTGAGAATAAAAACACCTGAGCTTGTTAAGGTAATTACACAGGGGAAGGATAATGTACTGGGAACTCCTCAGAAGAATCTGATTTGTGGTGAGGGGAGAGAGATAAAAGCTCATTTAGGAACGACATGAACATGCTGCGTAGGTAGCTGTTTATCAGTAAATATCTCCACTGAGATTAAGAAAAGCAGTAGCTTAATAAATTAAGTACTTCCTGGTATGGTTACTGTACTGGTAACTCCCAAAAGGATCTGGATTGTGGTAAGGGAACAGAGAAAAAAGCTCATTTAGGACCTGCACTTACGAAGGGGGTATCAGCAGTATATCAGGGGAGTAAACCTTCTGAGACTAAAAACAGCTGGAGCTTGTTAAGGTAATTACACAGGGGAAATTATAAAGTACTGGGAACTCCTCAGAAGAATCTGATTTGTGGTGACGGGAGAGAGATAAAAGCTCATTTAGGAACGACATGAACATGCTGCGTAGGTAGCTGTTTATCAGTAAATATCTCCACTGAGTTTATGAAAAGCAGTAGCTTAATAAATTAAGTACTTCCTGGTATGGTTACTGTACTGGTAACTCCCCAAAAGAATCGGATTGTGGTGAGGGAACAGAGATAAAAGCTCATTTAGGACCTGCACTTATGGAGGGGGTAGGCAGCAGTATATCAGGGAGTAAACCTTCTGAGAATAAAAACAGCTGGAGCTTGTTAAGGTAATTACACAGGGGAAAGGATAATGTACTGGGAACTCCTCAGAAGAATCTGATTTGTGGTGAGGTGAGAGAGATAAAAGCTCATTTAGGAACGACATGAACATGCTGCGTAGGTAGCTGTTTATCAGTAAATATCTCCACTGAGATTAAGAAAAGCAGTAGTTTAATAAATTAAGTACTTCCTGGTATGTTTACTGTACTGGTAACTCCATAAAAGAATCTTTATTGTGGTGAGGAACAGAAAAAAAAGCTCATTTAGGACCTGCACTTATAAAGGGGGTAGGCAGCAGTACATCAGGGAGTAAACCTTCTGAGAATAAAAACAGCTGGAGCTTGTTAAGGTAATTACACATGGGAAAGGATAATTGTACTGGGAACTCCTCAGAAGAATCTGATTTGTGGTGATGGGAGAGAGATAAAAGCTCATTTAGGAACAACATGAACATGCTGCGTAGGTAGCTGTTTATCAGTAAATATCTCCACTGAGATTAAGAAAAGCAGTAGCTTAATAAATTAAGTACTTCCTGGTATGGTTACTGTACTGGTAACTCCCCAAAAGAATCTGGATTGTGGTGAGGGAACAGAGAAAAAAGCTCATTTAGGACCTGCACTTACGAAGGGTGGTAGGCAGCTGTATATCAGGGAGTAAACCTTCTGCGAATAAAAACAGCTGGAGCTTGTTAAGGTAATTACACATGGGAAATTATAAAGTACTGGTAACTCCTCAGAAGAATCTGATTTGTGGGTGAGGGGAGAGAGATAAAAGCTCATTTAGGAACGACATGAACATGCTGCGTAGGTAGCTGTTTATCAGTAAATATCTCCACTGAGATTAAGAAAAGCAATAGCTTAATAAATTAAGTACTTCCTGGTATGGTTACTGTACTGGTAACTCCCCAAAAGAATCTGGATTGTGGTGAGCGAACAGAGAAAAAAGCTCATTTAGACCTGCACTGACGAAGGGTGTAGGCAGCTGTATATCAGGGAGTAAACCTTCTGAGAATAAAAACAGCTGGAGCTTGTTAAGGTAATTACACAGGGGAAAGGACAATGTACTGGTAACTCCTCAGAAGAATCTGATTCGTGGTGAGGGGAGAGAGATAAAAGCTCATTTAGGAACGACATGAACATGCTGCGTAGGTAGCTGTTTATCAGTAAATATCTCCACTGAGATTAAGAAAAGCAGTAGTTTAATAAATTAAGTACTTCCTGGTATGTTTACTGTACTGGTAACTCCATAAAAGAATCTGGATTGTGGTGAGGGAACAGAAAAAAAAGCTCATTTAGGACCTGCACTTATGAAGGGGGTAGGCAGCAGTACATCAGGGAGTAAACCTTCTGAGAATAAAAACAGCTGGAGCTTGTTAAGGTAATTACACATGGGAAAGGATAATGTACTGGGAACTCCTCAGAAGAATCTGATTTGTGGTGATGGGAGAGAGATAAAAGCTCATTTAGGAACAACATGAACATGCTGCGTAGGTAGCTGTTTATCAGTAAATATCTCCACTGAGATTAAGAAAGCAGTAGCTAATAAATTAAGTACTTCCTGGTATGGTTACTGTACTGGTAACTCCCCAAAAGAATCTGGATTGTGGTGAGGGAACAGAGAAAAAAGCTCATTTAGGACCTGCACTTACGAAGGGGGTAGGCAGCTGTATATCAGGGAGTAAACCTTCTGAGAATAAAAACAGCTGGAGCTGTTAAGGTAATTACACATGGGAAATTATAAAGTACTGGTAACTCCTCAGAAGAATCTGATTTGTGGTGAGGGGAGAGAGATAAAAGCACATTTAGGAACGACATGAACATGCTGCGTAGGTAACCGTTTATCAATAAATATCTCCACTGAGATTAAGAAAAGCAGTAGCTTAATAAATTAAGTAATTCCTGGTATGGTTACTGTACTGGTACCTCCCCAAAAGAATCTGGATTGTGGTGAGGGAACAGGGAAAAAAGCTCAATTAGGACCTGCACTTACGAAGGGGGTAGGCAGCTGTATATCAGGGAGTAAACCTTCTGAGAATAAAAACACCTGGAGCTTGTTAAGGTAATTACACAGGGAAAGGATAATGTACTGGGAACTCCCTCAGAAGAATCTGATTTGTGGTGAGGGGAGAGAGATAAAAGCTCATTTAGGAACGACATGAACATGCTGCGTAGGTAGCTGTTTATCAGTAAATATCTCCACTGAGATTAAGAAAAGCAGTAGCTTAATAAATTAAGTACTTCCTGGTATGGTTACTGTACTGGTAACTCCCCAAAAGAATCTGGATTGTGGTAAGGGAACAGAGAAAAAAGCTCATTTAGGACCTGCACTTACGAAGGGGGTATCAGCAGTATATCAGGGAGTAAACCTTCTGAGACTAAAAACAGCTGGAGCTTGTTAAGGTAATTACACAGGGGAAATTATAAAGTACTGGGAACTCCTCAGAAGAATCTGATTTGTGGTGACGGGAGAGAGATAAAAGCTCATTTAGGAACGACATGAACATGCTGCGTAGGTAGCTGTTTATCAGTAAATATCTCCACTGAGATTAAGAAAAGCAGTAGCTTAATAAATTAAGTACTTCCTGGCATGGTTACTGTACTGGTAACTCCCCAAAAGAATCTGGATTGTGGTGAGGGAACAGAGATAAAAGCTCATTTAGGACCTGCACTTATGGAGGGGGTAGGCAGCAGTATATCAGGGAGTAACCTTCTGAGAATAAAAACAGCTGAGCTTGTTAAGGTAATTACACAGGGGAAAGGATAATGTACTGGGAATTACACAGAAGAATCTGATTTGTGGTGAGGGGAGAGAGAAAAAAGCTCATTTAGGAACGACATGAACATGCTGCGTAGGTAGCTGTTTATCAGTAAATATCTCCACTGAGATTAAGAAAAGCAGTAGCTTAATAAATTAAGTACTTC
>NW_025956467.1:0-49416 GCF_023159225.1 Perognathus longimembris pacificus
ATATTTACTGATAAACAGCTACCTACGCAGCATGTTCATGTCGTTCCTAAATGAGCTTTTATCTCTCTTCCCTCACCACAAATCAGATTCTTCTGAGGAGTTCCCAGTACATTATCCTTTCCCCTGTGTAATTACCTTAACAAGCTCCAGCTGTTTTTATTCTCAGAAGCTTTACTCCCTGATATACAGCTGCCTACCCCCTTCGAAAGTGCAGGTCCTAAATGAGCTTTTTTCTCTGTTCCCTCACCACAATCCAGATTCTTTTGGGGAGTTACCAGTACAGTAACCATACCAGGAAGTACTTAATTTATTAAGCTACTGCTTTTCTTAATCTCAGTGGAGATATTTACTGATAAACAGCTACCTACGCAGCATGTTCATGTCGTTCTTAAATGAGCTTTTATCTCTCTCCCCTCACCACAAATCAGATTCTTCTGAGGAGTTCCCAGTACATTATCCTTTCCCCTGTGTAATTACCTTAACAAGCTCCAGCTGTTTTTATTCTCCGAAGCTTTACTCCCTGATATACAGCTGCCTACCCCCTTCGTAAGTGCAGGTCCTAAATGAGCTTTTTTCTCTGTTCCCTCACCACAATCCACAATCCAGATTCATTTGGGGAGTTACCAGTACAGTAACCATACCAGGAAGTACTTAATTTATTAAGCTACTGCTTTTCTAAAGCTCAGTGGAGATATTTATTGATAAACAGCTACCTACGCAGCATGTTCATGTCGTTCCTAAATGAGCTTTTATCTCTCTCCCCTCACCACAAATCAGATTCTTCTGAGGAGTTCCCAGTACTTTATCCTTTCTCCTGTGTAATTACCTTAACAAGCTCCAGCTGTTTTTATTCTCAGAAGGTTTACTCCCTGATATACAGCTGCCTACCCCCTTTGTAAGTGCAGGTCCTAAATGAGCTTTTTTCTCTGTTCCCTCACCACAATCCAGATTCTTTTGGGGAGTTACCAGTACAGTAACCATACCAGGAAGTACTTAATTTATAAGCTACTGCTTTTCTTAATCTCAGTGGAGATATTTACTGATAAACAGCTACCTACGCAGCATGTTCATGTCGTTCCTAAATGAGCTTTTATCTCTCTCCCCTCACCACAAATCAGATTCTTCTGAGGAGTTCTCAGTACACTATCCTTTCCCCTGTGTAATTACCTTAACAAGCTGCAGCTGTTTTTATTCTCAGAAGCTTTACTCCCTGATATACACCTGCCTACCCCCTTTGTAAGTGCAGGTCCTAAATGAGCTTTTTTCTCTGTTCCCTCACCACAATCCAGATTCTTTTGGGAGTTACCAGTACAGTAACCATACCAAGATGTACTTAATTTATTAAGCTACTGCTTTTCTAAAGCTCAGTGGAGATATTTACTGATAAACAGCTACCTACGCAGCATGTTCATGTCGTTCCTAAATGAGCTTTTATCTCTCTCCCCTCACCACAAATCAGATTCTTCTGAGGAGTTCCCAGTACTTTATCCTTTCTCCTGTGTAATTACCTTAACAAGCTCCAGCTGTTTTTATTCTCAGAAGGTTTACTCCCTGATATACAGCTGCCTACCCCCTTCGTAAGTGCAGGTCCTAAATGAGCTTTTTTCTCTGTTCCCTCACCACAATCCAGATTCTTTTGGGGAGTTACCAGTACAGTAACCATACCAGGAAGTACTCAATTTATTAAGCTACTGCTTTTCTTAATCTCAGTGGAGATATTTACTGATAAACAGCTACCTACGCAGCATGTTCATGTCGTTCCTAAATGAGCTTTTATCTCTCTCCCCTCACCACAAATCAGATTCTTCTGAGGAGTTCCCAGTATATTATCCTTTCCCCTGTGTAATTACCTTAACAAGCTGCAGCTGTTTTTATTCTCAGAAGGTTTACTCCCTGATATACAGCTGCCTACCCCCTTCGTAAGTGCAGGTCATAAATGAGCTTTTTTCTCTGTTCCCTCACCACAATCCAGATTCTTTTGGGGAGTTACCAGTACAGTAACCATACCAGGAAGTACTTAATTTATTAAGCTACTGCTTTTCTTAATCTCAGTGGAGATATTTACTGATAAACAGCTACCTACGCACATGTTCATGTCGTTCCTAAATGAGCTTTTATCTCTCTCCCCTCACCACAAATCTGATACTTCTGAGGAGTTCCCAGTACATTATCCTTTCCCCTGTGTAATTACCTTAACAAGCTGCAGCTGTTTTTATTCTCAGAAGCTTTACTCCCTGATATACAGCTGCCTACCCCCTTCGTAAGTGCAGGTCCTAAATGAGCTTTTTTCTCTGTTCCCTCACCACAATCCAGATTCATTTGGGGAGTAACCAGTACAGTAACCATACCAGGAAGTACTTAATTTATTAAGCTACTGCTTTACTAAAGCTCAGTGGAGATATTTACTGATAAACAGCTACCTACGCAGCATGTTCATATCGTTCCTAAATGAGCTTTTATCTCTCTCCCCTCACCACAAATCAGATTCTTCTGAGGAGTTCCCAGTACTTTATCCTTTCCCCTGTTTAATTACCTTAACAAGCTCCAGCTGTTTTTATTCTCAGAAGGTTTACTCCCTGATATACAGCTGCCTACCCCATTTGTAAGTGCAGGTCCTAAATGAGCTTTTTTCTCTGTTCCCTCACCAAAATCCAGATTCTTTTGGGGAGTTACCAGTACAGTAACCATACCAGGAAGTACTTAATTTATTAAGCTACTGCTTTTCTTAATCTCAGTGGAGATATTTACTGATAAACAGCTACCTACGCAGCATGTTCATGTCGTTCCTAAATGAGCTTTTATCTCTCTCCCCTCACCACAAATCAGATTCTTCTGAGGAGTTCCCAGTACATTATCCTTTCCCCTGTGTAATTACCTTAACAAGCTCCAGCTGTTTTTATTCTCCGAAGCTTTACTCCCTGATATACAGCTGCCTACCCCCTTCGTAAGTGCAGGTCCTAAATGAGCTTTTTTCTCTGTTCCCTCACCACAATCCACAATCCAGATTCATTTGGGGAGTTACCAGTACAGTAACCATACCAGGAAGTACTTAATTTATTAAGCTACTGCTTTTCTAAAGCTCAGTGGAGATATTTATTGATAAACAGCTACCTACGCAGCATGTTCATGTCGTTCCTAAATGAGCTTTTATCTCTCTCCCCTCACCACAAATCAGATTCTTCTGAGGAGTTCCCAGTACTTTATCCTTTCTCCTGTGTAATTACCTTAACAAGCTCCAGCTGTTTTTATTCTCAGAAGGTTTACTCCCTGATATACAGCTGTCTACCCCCTTCGTAAGTGCAGGTCCTAAATGAGCTTTTTTTCTCTGTTCCCTCACCACAATCCAGATTCTTTTGGGGAGTTACCAGTACAGTAACCATACCGGGAAGTACTTAATTTATTAAGCTACTGCTTTTCTTAATCTCAGTGGAGATATTTACTGATCAACAGCTACCTACGCAGCATGTTCATGTCGTTCCTAAATGAGCTTTTATCTCTCTCCCCTCACCACAAATCAGATTCTTCCGAGGATTTCCCAGTACATTATCCTTTCCCCTGTGTAATTACCTTAACAAGCTCCAGCTGTTTTTATTCTCAGAAGGTTTACTCCCTGATATACAGCTGCCTACCCCCTTCGTAAGTGCAGGTCCTAAATGAGCTTTTTTCTCTGTTCCCTCACCACAATCCAGATTCTTTTGGGGAGTTACCAGTACAGTAACCATACCAGGAAGTACTTAATTTATTAAGCTACTGCTTTTCTTAATCTCAGTGGAGATATTTACTGATAAACAGCTACATACGCAGCATGTTCATGTCGTTCCTAAATGAGCTTTTATCTCTCTCCCCTCACCACAAATCAGATTCTTCTGAGGAGTTCCCAGTACATTATCCTTTCCCCTTTGTAATTACCTTAACAAGCTGCAGCTGTTTTTATTCTCAGAAGCTTTACTCCCTGTTATACAGCTGCCTACCCCCTTCGTAAGTGCAGGTCCTAAATGAGCTTTTTTCTCTGTTCCCTCACCACAATCCAGATTCTTTTGGGGAGTTACCAGTACAGTAACCATACCAGGAAGTACTTAATTTATTAATCTACTGCTTTTCTAAAGCTCAGTGGAGATATTTACTGATAAACAGCTACCTACGCAGCATGTTCATGTCGTTCCTAAATGAGCTTTTATCTCTCTCACCTCACCACAAATCAGATTCTTCTGAGGAGTTCCCAGTACTTTATCCTTTCTCCTGTGTAATTACCTTAACAAGCTCCAGCTGTTTTTATTCTCAGAAGGTTTACTCCCTGATATACAGCTGCCTACCCCCTTCGTAAGTGCAGGTCCTAAATGAGCTTTTTTCTCTGTTCCCTCACCACAATCCAGATTCTTTTGGGGAGTTACCAGTACAGTAACCGTACCAGGAAATACTTAATTTATTAAGCTACTGCTTTTCTTAATCTCAGTGGAAATATTTACTGATAAACAGCTACCTACGCACCATGTTCATGTCGTTCCTAAATGAGCTTTTATCTCTCTCCCCTCACCACAAATCAGATTCTTCTGAGGAGTTCCCAGTACATTATCCTTTCCCCTGTGTAATTACCTTAACAAGATGCAGCTGTTTTTATTCTCCGAAGCTTTACTCCCTGATATACAGCTGCCTACCCCCTTCGTAAGTGCAGGTCCTAAATGAGCTTTTTTCTCTGTTCCCCTCACCACAATCCACAATCCAGATTCATTTGGGGAGTTACCAGTACAGTAACCATACCAGGAAGTACTTAATTTATTAAGCTACTGCTTTTCTAAAGCTCAGTGGAGATATTTATTGATAAACAGCTACCTACGCAGCATGTTCATGTCGTTCCTAAATGAGCTTTTATCTCTCTCCCCTCACCACAAATCAGATTCTTCTGAGGAGTTCCCAGTACATTATCCTTTCTCCTGTGTAATTACCTTAACAAGCTCCAGCTGTTTTTATTCTCAGAAGGTTTACTCCCTGATATACAGCTGCCTACCCCCTTCGATAGTGCAGGTCCTAAATGAGCTTTTTTCTCTGTTCCCTCACCACAATCCAGATTCTTTTGGGGAGTTACCAGTACAGTAACCATACCAGGAAGTACTTAATTTATTAAGCTACTGCTTTTCTTAATCTCAGTGGAGATATTTACTGATAAACAGCTACCTACGCAGCATGTTCATGTCGTTCCTAAATGAGCTTTTATCTCTCTACCCTCACCACAAATCAGATTCTTCTGAGGAGTTCCCAGTACATTATCCTTTCCCCTGTGTAATTACCTTAACAAGCTGCAGCTGTTTTTATTCTCAGAAGCTTTACTCCCTGATATACAGCTGCCTACCCCCTTCGTAAGTGCAGGTCCTAAATGAGCTTTTTTCTCTGTTCCCTCACCACAATAAAGATTCTTTTGGGGAGTTACCAGTACAGTAACCATACCAGGAAGTACTTAATTTATTAAGCTACTGCTTTTCTAAAGCTCAGTGGAGATATTTACTGATAAACAGCTACCTACGCAGCATGTTCATGTCGTTCCTAAATGAGCTTTTATCTCTCTCCCCTCACCACAAATCAGATTCTTCTGAGGAGTTCCCAGTACTTTACCCTTTCTCCTGTGTAATTACCTTAACAAGCTCCAGCTGTTTTTATTCTCAGAAGGTTTACTCCCTGATATACAGCTGCCTACCCCCTTCGTAAGTGCAGGTCCTAAATGAGCTTTTTTCTCTGTTCCCTCACCACAATCCAGATTCTTTGGGGGAGTTACCAGTACAGTAACCATACCAGGAAGTACTTAATTTATTAAGCTACTGCTTTTCTTAATCTCAGTGGAGATATTTACTGATAAACAGCTACTTACGCAGCATGTTGATGTCGTTCCTAAATGAGCTTTTATCTCTCTCCCCTCACCACAAATCAGATTCTTCTGAGGAGTTCCCAGTACTTTATCCTTTCTCCTATGTAATTACCTTAACAAGCACCAGCTGTTTTTATTCTCAGAAGGTTTACTCCCTGATATACAGCTGCCTACCCCCTTCGTAAGTGCAGGTCCTAAATGAGCTTTTTTCTCTGTTCCCTCACCACAATCCAGATTCTTTTGGGGAGTTACCAGTACAGTAACCATACCAGGAAGTACTCAATTTATTAAGCTACTGCTTTTCTTAATCTCAGTGGAGATATTTACTGATAAACAGCTACCTACGCAGCATGTTCATGTCGTTCCTAAATGAGCTTTTATCTCTCTCCCCTCACCACAAATCAGATTCTTCTGAGGAGTTCCCAGTATATTATCCTTTCCCCTGTGTAATTACCTTAACAAGCTGCAGCTGTTTTTATTCTCAGAAGGTTTACTCCCTGATATACAGCTGCCTACCCCCTTCGTAAGTGCAGGTCATAAATGAGCTTTTTTCTCTGTTCCCTCACCACAATCCAGATTCTTTTGGGGAGTTACCAGTACAGTAACCATACCAGGAAGTACTTAATTTATTAAGCTACTGCTTTTCTTAATCTCAGTGGAGATATTTACTGATAAACAGCTACCTACGTAGCATGTTCATGTCGTTCCTAAATGAGCTTTTATCTCTCTCCCCTCACCACAAATCTGATTCTTCTGAGGAGTTCCCAGTACATTATCCTTTCCCCTGTGTAATTACCTTAACAAGCTCCAGCTGTTTTTATTCTCAGAAGCTTTACTCCCTGCTATACTGCTGCCTACCCCCTTCGTAAGTACAGGTCCTAAATGAGCTTTTTTCTCTGTTCCCTCACCACAATCCAGATTCTTTTGGGGAGTTACCAGTACAGTAACCATACCAGGAAGTACTTAATTTATTAAGCTACTGCTTTTCTTAATCTCAGTGGAGATATTTACTGATAAACAGCTAC
Organism: Perognathus longimembris pacificus; assembly: GCF_023159225.1. Taxonomy (NCBI): domain Eukaryota; kingdom Metazoa; phylum Chordata; class Mammalia; order Rodentia; family Heteromyidae; genus Perognathus; species Perognathus longimembris. The sequence continues at coordinate 6,883 of NW_025956467.1, forward strand.
CTACGCAGCATGTTCATGTCGTTCCTAAATGAGCTTTTATCTCTCTCCCCTCACCACAAATCAGATTCTTCTGAGGAGTTCCCAGTACTTTATCCTTTCCCCTGTGTAATTACCTTAACAAGCTCCAGCTGTTTTTATTCTCAGAAGGTTTACTCCCTGATATACAGCTGCCTACCCCCTTCGTAAGTGCAGGTCCTAAATGAGCTTTTTTCTCTGTTCCCTCACCACAATCCAGATTCTTTTGGGGAGTTACCAGTACAGTAACCATACCAGGAAGTACTTAATTTATTAAGCTACAGCTTTTCTTAATCTCAGTGGAGATATTTACTGATAAACAGCTACCTACGCAGCATGTTCATGTGGTTCATATATGAGCTTTTATCTCTCTCCCCTCACCACAAATCAGATTCTTCTGAGGAGTTCCCAGTACATTATCCTTTCCCCTGTGTAATTACCTTAACAAGCTGCAGCTGTTTTTATTCCCCGAAGCTTTACTCCCTGATATACAGCTGCCTACCCCCTTCGTAAGTGCAGGTCCTAAATGAGCTTTTTTCTCTGTTCCCTCACCACAATCCACAATCCAGATTCATTTGGGGAGTTACCAGTACAGTAACCATACCAGGAAGTACTTAATTTATTAAGCTACTGCTTTTCTAAAGCTCAGTGGAGATATTTATTGATAAACAGCTACCTACGCAGCATGTTCATGTCGTTCCTAAATGAGCTTTTATCTCTCTCCCCCTCACCACAAATCAGATTCTTCTGAGGAGTTCCCAGTACTTTATCCTTTCTCCTGTGTAATTACCTTAACAAGCTCCAGCTGTTTTTATTCTCAGAAGGTTTACTCCCTGATATACAGCTGCCTACCCCCTTCGTAAGTGCAGGTGCTAAATGAGCTTTTTTTCTCTGTTCCCTCACCACAATCCAGATACTTTTGGGGAGTTACCAGTACAGTAACCATACCGGGAAGTACTTAATTTATTAAGCTACTGCTTTTCTTAATCTCAGTGGAGATATTTACTGATAAACAGCTACCTACGCAGCATGTTCATGTCGTTCCTAAATGAGCTTTTATCTCTCTCCCCTCACCACAAATCAGATTCTTCCGAGGAGTTCCCAGTACATTATCCTTTCCCCTGTGTAATTACCTTAACAAGCTCCAGCTGTTTTTATTCTCAGAAGGTTTACTCCCTGATATACAGCTGCCTACCCCCTTCGTAAGTGCAGGTCCTAAATGAGCTTTTTTCTCTGTTCCCTCACCACAATCCAGATTCTTTTGGGGAGTTACCAGTACAGTAACCATACCAGGAAGTACTTAATTTATTAAGCTACTGCTTTTCTTAATCTCAGTGGAGATATTTACTGATAAACAGCTATCTACGCAGCATGTTCATGTCGTTCCTAAATGAGCTTTTATCTCTCTCCCCTCACCACAAATCAGATTCTTCTGAGGAGTTCCCAGTACATTATCCTTTCCCCTGTGTAATTACCTTAACAAGATGCAGCTGTTTTTATTCTCAGAAGCTTTACGCCCTGATATACAGCTGCCTACCCCCTTCGTAACTGCAGGTCCTAAATGAGCTTTTTTCTCTGTTCCCTCACCACAATCCAGATTCTTCTGGGGAGTTACCAGTAGAGTAACCATACCAGGAAGTACTTAATTTATTAAGCTACTGCTTTTCTTAATCTCAGTGGAGATATTTACTGATAAACAGCTACCTACGCAGCATGTTCATGTCGTTCCTAAATGAGCTTTTATCTCTCTCCCCTCACCACAAATCAGATTCTTCTGAGGAGTTCCCAGTACTTTATCCTTTCCCCTGTGTAATTACCTTAACAAGCTCCAGCTGTTTTTATTCTCAGAAGGTTTACTCCCCTGATATACAGCTGCCTACCCCCTTCGTAAGTGCAGGTCCTAAATGAGCTTTTTTCTCTGTTCCCTCACCACAATCCAGATTCTTTTGGGAGTTACCAGTACAGTAACCATACCAGGAAGTACTTAATTTATTAAGCTACAGCTTTTCTTAATCTCAGTGGAGATATTTACTGATAAACAGCTACCTACGCAGCATGTTCATGTCGTTCCTAAATGAGCTTTTATCTCTCTCCCCTCACCACAAATCAGATTCTTCTGAGGAGTTCCCAGTACATTATCCTTTCCCCTGTGTAATTACCTTAACAAGCTGCAGCTGTTTTTATTCTCCGAAGCTTTACTCCCTGATATACAGCTGCCTACCCCCTTCGTAAGTGCAGGTCCTAAATGAGCTTTTTTCTCTGTTCCCTCACCACAATCCAGATTCTTTTGGGGAGTTACCAGTACAGTAACCATACCAGGAAGTACTTAATTTATTAAGCTACTGCTTTTCTAAAGCTCAGTGGAGATATTTACTGATAAACAGCTACCTACGCAGCATGTTCATGTCGTTCCTAAATGAGCTTTTATCTCTCTCCCCTCACCAGAAATCAGATTCTTCTGAGGAGTTCCCAGTACTTTATCCTTTCTCCTGTGTAATTACCTTAACAAGCTCCAGCTGTTTTTATTCTCAGAAGGTTTACTCCCTGATATACAGCTGCCTACCCCCTTCGTAAGTGCAGGTCCTAAATGAGCTTTTTTTCTCTGTTCCCTCACCACAATCCAGATTCTTTTGGGGAGTTACCAGTATAGTAACCATACCAGGAAGTACTTAATTTATTAAGCTACTGCTTTTCTTAATCTCAGTGGAGATATTTACTGATAAACAGCTACCTACGCAGCATTTTCATGTCGTTCCTAAATGAGCTTTTATCTCTCTCCCATCACCACAAATCAGATTCTTCTGAGGAGTTCCCAGTACATTATCCTTTCCCCTGTGTAATTACCTTAACAAGATGCAGCTGTTTTTATTCTCAGAAGGTTTACTCCCTGATATACAGCTGCCTACCCCCTTCGTAAGTGCAGGTCCTAAATGAGCTTTTTTCTCTGTTCCCTCACCACAATCCAGATTCTTTTGGGGAGTTACCAGTACAGTAACCATACCAGGAAGTACTTAATTTATTAAGCTACTGCTTTTCTTAATCTCAGTGGAGATATTTACTGATAAACAGCTACCTACGCAGCATGTTCATGTCGTTCCTAAATGAGCTTTTATCTCTCTCCCCTCACCACAAATCAGATTCTTCTGAGGAGTTCCCAGTACATTATCCTTTCCCCTGTGTAATTACCTTAACAAGCTCCAGCTGTTTTTATTCTCAGAAGGTTTACTCCCTGATATACAGCTGCCTACCCCCTTCGTAAGTGCAGGTCCTAAATGAGCTTTTTTCTCTGTTCCCTCACCACAATCCAGATTCTTTTGGGGAGTTACCAGTACAGTAACCATACCAGGAAGTACTTAATTTATTAAGCTACTGCTTTTCTTAATCTCAGTGGAGATATTTACTGATAAACAGCTACCTACGCAGCATGTCCATGTCGTTCCTAAATGAGCTTTTATCTCTCTCCCCTCACCACAAATCAGATTCTTCTGAGGAGTTCCCAGTACAATATCCTTTCCCCTGTGTAATTACCTTAACAAACTCCAGCTGTTTTTATTCTCAGAAGGTTTACTCCCTGATATACAGCTGCCTACCCACTTCGTAAGTGCAGTTCCTAAATGAGCTTTTTTCTCTCTTCCCTCACCACAATCCAGATTCTTTTGGGGAGTTACCAGTACAGTAACCATACCAGGAAGTACTTAATTTATTAAGCTACCTCTTTTCTTAATCTCAGTGGAGATATTTACTGATAAACAGCTACCTACGCAGCATGTTCATGTCGTTCCTAAATGAGCTTTTATCTCTCTCCCCTCACCACAAATCAGATTCTTCTGAGGAGTTCCCAGTACATTATCCTTTCCCCTGTGTAATTACCTTAACAAGCTCCAGCTGTTTTTATTCTCAGAAGCTTTACTCCCTGATATACATCTGCCTACCCCCTTCGAAAGTGCAGGTCCTAAATGAGCTTTTTTCTCTGTTCCCTCACCACAATCCAGATTCTTTTGGGGAGTTACCAGTACAGTAACCATACCAGGAAGTACTTAATTTATTAAGCTACTGCTTTTCTTAATCTCAGTGGAGATATTTACTGATAAACAGCTACCTACGCAGCATGTTCATGTCGTTCCTAAATGAGCTTTTATCTCTCTCCCCTCACCACAAATCAGATTCTTCTGAGGAGTTCCCAGTACATTATCCCTTCCCCTGTGTAATTACCTTAACAAGCTGCAGCTGTTTATATTCTCAGAAACTTTACTCCCTGATATACAGCTGCCTACCCCCTTCGTAAGTGCAGGTCCTAAATGAGCTTTTTTCTCTCTTCCCTCACCACAATCCAGATTCTTTTGGGGAGTTACCAGTACAGTAACCATACCAGGAAGTACTTAATTATTAAGCTACTGCTTTTCTTAATCTCAGTGGAATATTTACTGATAAACAGCTACCTACGCAGCATGTTCCTGTCGTTCCTAAATGAGCTTTTATCTCTCTCCCCTCACCACAAATCAGATTCTTCTGAGGAGTTCCCAGTACATTATCCTTTCCCCTGTGTAATTACCTTAACAAGCTCCAGCTGTTTTTATTCTCAGAAGGTTTACTCGCTGATATACAGCTGCCTACCCCCTTCGTAAGTGCAGGTCCTAAATGAGCTTTTTTCTCTGTTCCCTCACCACAATCCAGATTCTTTTGGGGAGTTACCAGTACAGTAAGCATACCAGGAAGTACTTAATTTATTAAGCTACTGCTTTTCTTAATCTCAGTGGAGATATTTACTGATAAACAGCTACCTACGCAGCATGTTCATGTCGTTCCTAAATGAGCTTTTATCTCTCTACCCTCACCACAAATCAGATTCTTCTGAGGAGTTCCCAGTACATTATCCTTTCCCTTGTGTAATTACCTTAACAAGATGCAGCTGTTTTTATTCTCAGAAGGTTTACTCCCTGATATACAGCTGCCTACCCCCTTCGTAAGTGCAGGTCCTAAATGAGCTTTTTTCTCTGTTCCCTCACCACAATCCAGATTCTTTTGGGGAGTTACCAGTACAGTAACCATACCAGGAAGTAATTAATTTATTAAGCTACTGCTTTTCTTAATCTCAGTGGAGATATTTACTGATAAACAGCTACCTACGCAGCATGTTCATGTCGTTCCTAAATGATCTTTTATCTCTCTCCCTCACCACAAATCAGATTTTTCTGAGGAATTCCCAGTACATTATCCTTTCCCCTGTGTAACTACCTTAACAAGCTCCAGCTGTTTTTATTCTCAGAAGCTTTACTCCCTGATATACAGCTGCCTACCCCCTTCATAAGTGCAGGTCCTAAATGAGCTTTTTTCTCTGTTCCCTCACCACAATCCAGATTCTTTTGGGGAGTTACCAGTACAGTAACCATACCAGGAAGTACTTAATTTATTAAGCTACTGCTTTTCTTAATCTCAGTGGAGATATTTACTGATAAACAGCTACCTACGCAGCATGTTCATGTCGTTCCTAAAATAGCTTTTATCTCTCTCCCCTCACCACAAATCATATTCTTCTGAGGAGTTCCCAGTACATTATCCTTTCCCCTGTGTAATTACCTTAACAAGCTCCAGCTGTTTTTATTCTCAGCAGGTTTAGTCCCTGATATACAGCTGCCTACCCCCTTCGTAAGTGCAGGTCCTAAATGAGCTTTTTTCTCTGTTCCCTCACCACAATCCAGATTCTTTTGAGGAGTTACCAGTACAGTAACAATACCAGGTAGTACTTAATTTATTAAGCTACTGCTTTTCTTAATCTCAGTGGAGATATTTACTGATAAACAGCTACCTACGCAGCATGTTCATGTCGTTCCTAAATGAGCTTTTATCTCTCTCCCCTCACCACAAATCAGATTCTTCTGAGGAGTTCCCAGTACATTATCCTTTCCCCTGTGTAATTACCTTAACAAGCTCCAGCTGTTTTTATTCTCAGAAGGTTTACTCCCTGACATACAGCTGCCTACACCCTTCGTAAGTGCAGGTCCTAAATGAGCTTTTTTCTCTGTTCCCTCACCACAATCCAGATTCTTTTGGGGAGTTACCAGTACAGTAACCATACCAGGAAGTACTTAATTTATTAAGCTACTGCTTTTCTTAATCTCAGTGGAGATATTTACTGATAAACAGCTACCTACGCAGCATGTTCATGTCGTTCCTAAATGAGCTTTTATCTCTCTCCCCTCACCACAAATCAGATTCTTCTGAGGAGTTCCCAGTACATTATCCTTTCCCCTGTGTAATTACCTTAACAAGATGCTGGTGTTTTTATTCTCAGAAGCTTTACTCCCTGATATACAGCTGCCTACCCCCTTCGTAAGTGCAGGTCCTAAATGAGCTTTTTTCTCTGTTCCCTCACCACAATCCAGATTCTTTTGGGGAGTTACCAGTACAGTAACCAAACCAGGAAGTACTTAATTTATTAAGCTACTGATTTTCTAAAGCTCAGTTTAGATATTTACTGATAAACAGCTACCTACGCAGCATGTTCATGTCGTTCCTAAATGAGCTTTTATCTCTCTCCCCTCACCAAAAATCAGATTCTTCTGAGGAGTTCCCAGTACTTTATCCTTTCTCCTGTGTAATTACCTTAACAAGCTCCAGCTGTTTTTATTCTCAGAAGGTTTACTCCCTGATATACAGCTGCCTACACCCTTCGTAAGTGCAGTTCCTAAATGAGCTTTTTTCTCTCTTCCCTCACCACAATCCAGATTCTTTTGGGGAGTTACCAGTACAGTAACCATACCAGGAAGTACTTAATTTATTAAGCTACTGCTTTTCTTAATCTCAGTGGAGATATTTACTGATAAACAGCTACCTACGCAGCATGTTCATGTCGTTCCTAAATGAGCTTTTATCTCTCTCCCCTCACCACGAATCATATTCTTCTGATTAATTCCCAGTTCATTATCCTTTCCCCTGTGTAATTACCTTAACAAGCTCCAGCTGTTTTTATTCTCAGAAGGTTTACTCCCTGATATAAACCTGCCTACCCCCTTCGTAAGTGCAGGTCCTAAATGAGCTTTTTTCTCTGTTCCCTCACCACAATCCAGATTATTTTGGGGAGTTACCAGTACAGTAACCACACCAGGAAGTACTTATTTATTAAGCTACTGCTTTTCTTAATCTCAGTGGAGATATTTACTGATAAACAGCTACCTACGCAGCACGTTCATGTCGTTCCTAAATGAGCTTTTATCTCTCTACCCTCACCACAAATCAGATTCTTCTGAGGAGTTCCCAGTACATTATCCTTTCCCTGTGTAATTACCTTAACAAGCTCCAGCTGTTTTTATTCTCAGAAGGTTTACTCCCTGATATACAGGTGCCTACCCCCTTCGTAAGTGCAGGTCCTAAATGAGCTTTTTTCTCTGTTCCCTCACCACAATCCAGATTCTTTTGTGGAGTGACCAGTACAGTAACCATACCAGGAAGTACTTAATTTATTAAGCTACTGCTTTTCTTAATCTCAGTGGAGATATTTACTGATAAACAGCTACCTACGCAGCATGTTCATGTGGTTCATAAATGTGCTTTTATCTCTCTCCCCTCACCACAAATCAGATTCTTCTGAGGAGTTCCCAGTACATTATCCTTTCCAATGTGTAACTACCTTAACAAGCTCCAGCTGTTTTTATTCTCAGAAGCTTTACTCCCTGATATACAGCTGCCTACCCCCTTCATAAGTGCAGGTCCTAAATGAGCTTTTTTCTCTGTTCCCTCACCACAATCCAGATTCTTTTGGGGAGTTACCAGTACAGTAACCATACCAGGAAGTACTTAATTTATTAAGCTACTGCTTTTCTTAATCTCAGTGGAGATATTTACTGATAAACAGCTACCTACGCAGCATGTTCATGTCGTTCCTAAAATAGCTTTTATCTCTCTCCCCTCACCACAAATCATATTCTTCTGAGGAGTTCCCAGTACATTATCCTTTCCCTGTGTAATTACCTTAACAAGCTCCAGCTGTTTTTATTCTCAGCAGGTTTAGTCCCTGATATACAGCTGCCTACCCCCTTCGTAAGTGCAGGTCCTAAATGAGCTTTTTTCTCTGTTCCCTCACCACAATCCAGGTTCTTTTGAGGAGTTACCAGTACAGTAACAATACCAGGTAGTACTTAATTTATTAAGCTACTGCTTTTCTTAATCTCAGTGGAGATATTTACTGATAAACAGCTACCTACGCAGCATGTTCATGTCGTTCCTAAATGAGCTTTTATCTCTCTCCCCTCACCACAAATCAGATTCTTCTGAGGAGTTCCCAGTACATTATCCTTTCCCCTGTGTAATTACCTTAACAAGCTCCAGCTGTTTTTAATCTCAGAAGGTTTACTCCCTGACATACAGCTGCCTACCCCCTTCGTAAGTGCAGGTCCTAAATGAGCTTTTTTCACTGTTCCCTCACCACAATCCAGATTCTTTTGGGGAGTTACCAGTACAGTAACCATACCAGGAAGTACTTAATTTATTAAGCTACTGCTTTTCTTAATCTCAGTGGAGATATTTACTGATAAACAGCTACCTACGCAGCATGTTCATGTCGTTCCTAAATGAGCTTTTATCTCTCTCCCCTCACCACAAATCAGATTCTTCTGAGGAGTTCCCAGTACATTATCCTTTCCCCTGTGTAATTGCCTTAACAAGATGCAGGTGTTTTTATTCTCAGAAGCTTTACTCCCTGATATACAGCTGCCTACCCCCTTCGTAAGTGCAGGTCCTAAATGAGCTTTTTTCTCTGTTCCCTCACCACAATCCAGATTCTTTTGGGGAGTTACCAGTACAGTAACCAAACCAGGAAGTACTTAATTTATTAAGCTACTGTTTTTCTAAAGCTCCGTTTAGATATTTACTGATAAACAGCTACCTACGCAGCATGTTCATGTCGTTCCTAAATGAGCTTTTATCTCTCTCCCCTCACCAAAAATCAGATTCTTCTGAGCAGTTCCCAGTACTTTATCCTTTCTCCTGTGTAATTACCTTAACAAGCTCCAGCTGTTTTTATTCTCAGAAGGTTTACTCCCTGATATACAGCTGCCTACACCCTTCGTAAGTGCAGTTCCTAAATGAGCTTTTTCTCTCTTCCCTCACCACAATCCAGATTCTTTTGGGGAGTTACCAGTACAGTAACCATACCAGGAAGTACTTAATTTATTAAGCTACTGCTTTTCTTAATCTCAGTGGAGATATTTACTGATAAACAGCTACCTACGCAGCATGTTCATGTCGTTCCTAAATGAGCTTTTATCTCTCTCCCCTCACCACAAATCAGATTCTTCTGAGGAGTTCCCAATACATTATCCTTTCCCCTGTGTAATTACCTTAACAAGCTCCAGCTGTTTTTTTTCTCAGAAGCTTTACTCCCTGATATACAGCTGCCTACCCCCTTCGTAAGTGCAGGTCCTAAATGAGCTTTTTTCTCTGTTCCCTCACCACAATCCAGATTCTTTTGGGGAGTTACCAGTACAGTAACCATACCAGGAAGTATTTAATTTATTAAGCTACTGCTTTTCTTAATCTCAGTGGAGATATTTACTGATAAACAGCTACCTACGCAGCATGTTCATGTCGTTCCTAAATGAGCTTTTATCTCTCTCCCCTCACCACGAATCACATTCTTCTGATTAATTCCCAGTACATTATCCTTTCCCCTGTGTAATTACCTTAACAAGCTCCAGCTGTTTTTATTCTCAGGAGGTTTACTCCCTGATATAAACCTGCCTACCCCCTTCGTAAGTGCAGGTCCTAAATGAGCTTTTTTCTCTGTTCCCTCACCACAATCCAGATTATTTGGGGAGTTACCAGTACAGTAACCACACCAGGAAGTACTTATTTATTAAGCTACTGCTTTTCTTAATCTCAGTGGAGATATTTACTGATAAACAGCTACCTACGCAGCACGTTCATGTCGTTCCTAAATGAGCTTTTATCTCTCTACCCTCACCACAAATCAGATTCTTCTGAGGAGTTCCCAGTACATTATCCTTTCCCTGTGTAATTACCTTAACAAGCTCCAGCTGTTTTTATTCTCAGAAGGTTTACTCCCTGATATACAGGTGCCTACCCCCTTCGTAAGTGCAGGTCCTAAATGAGCTTTTTTCTCTGTTCCCTCACCACAATCCAGATTCTTTTGTGGAGTGACCAGTACAGTAACCATACCAGGAAGTACTTAATTTATTAAGCTACTGCTTTTCTTAATCTCAGTGGAGATATTTACTGATAAACAGCTACCTTCGCAGCATGTTCGTGTCGTTCCTAAATGAGCTTTTATCTCTCTCCCCTCACCACAATCAGATTCTCTGAGGAGTTCCCAGTACATTATCCTTTCCCCTGTGTAATTACCTTAACAAGCTCCAGCTGTTTTTATTCTCAGAAGGTTTACTCCCTGATATACAACTGCCTACCCCCTTCGTAAGTGCAGGTCCTAAATGAGCTTTTTTCTCTGTTCCCTCACCACAATCCAGATTCTTTTGTGGAGTGACCAGTACAGTAACCATACCAGGAAGTACTTAATTTATTAAGCTACTGCTTTTCTTAATCTCAGTGGAGATATTAACTGATAAGCAGCTACCTACGCAGCATGTTCATGTCGTTCCTAAATGAGCTTTTATCTCTCTCCCCTCACCACGAATCAGATTCTTCTGAGGAATTCCCAGTACATTATCCTTTCCCCTGTGTAATTACCTTAACAAGCTTCAGCTGTTTTTATTCTCAGAAGGTCTACTCCCTGATATACAGCTGCCTGCTCCCATCGTAAGTGCAGGTCCTAAATGAGCATTTTTCACTGTTCCCTCACCAAAATCCAGATTCTTTTGTGGAGTGACCAGTACAGTAACCATACCAGGAAGTACTTAATTTATTAAGCTACTGCTTTCCTCAATCTCAGTGGAGATATTTACTGATAAACAGCTACCTACGCAGCATGTTCATGTGGTTCATAAATGAGCTTTTATCTCTCTCCCCTCACCACAAATCAGATTCTTCTGAGGAGTTCCCAGTACATTATCCTTTCCAATGTGTAACTACCTTAACAAGCTCCAGCTGTTTTTATTCTCAGAAGTTTTACTCCCTGATATACAGCTGCCTACCCCCTTCGTAAGTGCAGGTCCTAAATGAGCATTATTCTCTGTTCCCTCACCACAATCCAGATTCTTTTGTGGAGTTACCAGTACAGTAACCATACCAGGAAATACTTTATTTATTAAGCTACTGCTTTTCTTAATCTCAGTGGAGATATTTACTGATAAACAGCTACCTACGCAGCATGTTCATGTCGTTCCTAAATGAGCTTTTATCTCTCTCCCCTCACCACAAATCAGATTCTTCTGAGGAGTGCCCAGTACATTATCCTTTCCGCTGTGTAATTACCTTAACAAGCTCCAGCTGTTTTTATTCTCAGAAGGTTTACTCCCTGAAATACAGCTGCCTACCCACTTCGTAAGTGCAGGTCCTAAATGAGCTTTTTTCTCTGTTCCCTCACCACAATCCAGATTCTTTTGGGGAATTACTAGTACAGTAACCATACCAGGAAGTACTTAATTTATTAAGCTACTGCTTTTCTTAATCTCAGTGGAGATATTTACTGATAAACAGCTACCTACGCAGCATGTTCATGTCGTTCCTAAATGAGCATTTATCTCTCTCCCCTCACAACAAATCAGATTCTTCTGAGGAGTTCCCAGTACATTATCCTTTCCCCTGTGTAATTACCTTAACAAGCTCCAGCTGTTTTTATTCTCAGAAGGTTTACTTCCTGATATACTGCTGCCTACCCCCTTCGTAAGTGCAGGTCCTAAAGGAGCTTTTTTCTCTGTTCCCTCACCACAATCCAGGTTCTCTTCGGGAGTTACCAGTACAGTAACCATACCAGGAAGTACTTAATTTATTAAGCTACTGCTTTTCTTAATCTCATTGGAGATATTTACTGATAAACAGCTACCTACGCTGCATGTTTATGTCGTTCCTAAATGAGCTTTTATCTCTCTCCCCTCACCACAAATCAGATTCTTCTGAGGAGTTCCCAGTACATTATCCTTTCCCCTGTGTAATTACCTTAACAAGCTCCAGCTCTTTTTATTCTCAGAAGGTTTAATCCCTGATATACAACTGCCTACCCCCTTCGTAAGTGCAGGTCCTAAATGAGCTTTTTTCTCTGTTCCCTCACCACAATCCAGATTCTTTTGGGGAGAGACCAGTACAGTAACCATACCAGGAAGTACTTAATTTATTAAGCTACTGCTTTCCTCAATCTCAGTGGAGATATTTACTGATAAACAGCTACCTACGCAGCATGTTCATGTGGTTCATATATGAGCTTTTATCTCTCTCCCCTCACCACAAATCAGATTCTTCTGAGGTGTTCCCAGTACATTATCATTTACCCTGTGTAATTACCTTAACAAGCTCTAGCTGTTTTTATTCTCAGAAGTTTTACTCCCTGATATACAGCTGCCTACCCCCTTCGTAAGTGCAGGTCCTAAATGAGCTTTTTAATCTGTTCCATCACCACAATCCAGATACTTTTGGGGAGTTACCAGTACAGTAACCATACCAGGAAGTACTTAATTTATTAAGCTACTGCTTTTCTTAATCTCAGTGGAGATATTTATTGATAAACAGCTACCTACGCAGCATGTTCATGTCGTTCCTAAATGAGCTTTTATCTCTCTCCCCTCACCAGAAATCAGATTCTTCTGAGGAGTTCCCAGTACATTATCCTTTCCCCTGTGTAATTACCTTAACAAGCATCAGCTGTTTTTATTCTCAGAAGGTTTACTCCCTGATATACAGCTGCCTACACCCTTCGTATGAGCAGGTCCTAAATGAGCTTTTTTCTCTGTTCCCTCACCACAATCCAGATTTTTTGGGGAGTTACCAGTACAGTAACCATACCAGGAAGTACTTAATTTATTAAGCTACTGCTTTTCTCAATCTCAGTGGAGATATTTACTGATAAACAGCTACCTACGCAGCATGTTCATGTCGTTCAGAAATGAGCTATTATCTCTCTCCGCTCACCACAAATCAGATTCTTCTGATGAGTTCCCAGTACATTATCCTTTCCCCTGTGTAATTACCTTAACAAGCTCCAGCTGTTTTTATTCTCAGAAGGTTTACTCCCTGATATACAGCTGCCTACCCCCTTCGTAAGTGTAGGTCCTAAATGAGCTTTTCTCTCTGTTCCCTCACCACAATCCAGATACTTTTGGGGAGGTACCAGTACAGTAACCATACCAAGAAGTACTTAATTTATTAAGCTACTCTATTTCTTAATCTCAGTGGAGATATTTACTGATAAACAGATACCTACGCAGCATGTTCATGTCGTTGCTAAATGAGCTTTTTCTCTCTCCCCTCACCACAAATCAGATTCTTCTGAGGAGTTCCCAGTACATTATCCTTTCCCCTGTGTAATTACCTTAACAAGCTCCAGCTGTTTTTATTCTCAGAAGGTTTACTCCCTGATATACAGCTGCCTACCCCCTTCGTAAGTGCAGGTCCTAAATGAGCTTTTTTCTCTGTTCCCTCACCGCAATCCAGATTCTTTTGGGGAGTTACCAGTACAGTAACCATACCAGGAAGTACTTAATTTATTAAGCTACTGCTTTTCTTAATCTCATTGGAGATATTTACTGATAAACAGCTACCTACGCAGCATGTTCATGTCGTTCCTAAATGAGCTTTTATCTCTCTCCCCTCACCACAATCAGATTCTTCTGAGGAGTTCCCAGTACTTTATCTTTTCCCCTGTGTAATTACCTTAACAAACTCCAGCTGTTTTTATTCTCAGTAGGTTTACTCCCTGATATACTGCTGCCTACCCCCTTCGTAAGTGCAGGTCCTAAATGAGCTTTTTTCTCTGTTCCCTCACCACAATCCAGATTCTTTGGGGAGTTACCAGTACAGTAACCATAACAGGAAGTACTTAATTTATTAAGCTACTGCTTTTCTTAATCTCAGTGGAGATATTTACTGATAAACAGCTACCTACGCAGCATGTTCATGTCGTTCCTAAATGAGCTTTTATCTCTCTCCCCTCACCAAGAATCAGATTCGTCTGAGGAGTTCCCAGTACATTATCCTTTCCCCTGTGTAATTACCTTAACAAGCTCCAGCTGTTTTTATTCTCAGAAGGTTTACTCCCTGATATACAACTGCCTACCCCCTTCGTAAGTGCAGGTCCTAAATGAGCTTTTTTCTCTGTTCCCTCACCACAATCCAGATTCTTTTGTGGAGTGACCAGTACAGTAACCATACCAGGAAATACTTAATTTATTAAGCTACTGCTTTTCTTAATCTCAGTGGAGATATTTACTGATAAACAGCTCCTATGCAGCATTTTCATGTCGTTCCTAAATGAGCTTTTATCTCTCTCCCCTCAGCACAAATCAGATTCTTCTGAGGAGTTCCCAGTACATTATCCTTTCCCCTGTGTAATTACCTTAACAAGCTCCAGCTGTTTTTATTCTCAGAAGGTTTACTCCCTGATATACAGATGCCTACCCCCTTCGTAAGTGCAGGTCCTAAATGAGCTTTTTCTCTGTTCCCTCACCACAATCCAGATTCTTTTGGGGAGTTACCAGTACAGTAACCATACCATGAAGTACTTAATTTATTAAGCTACTGCTTTTCTTAATCTCAGTGGAGATATTTACTGATAAACAGCTACCTACGCAGCATGTTCATGTCGTTCCTAAATGAGCTTTTATCTCTCTCCCCTCACCACAAATCAGATTCTTCTGAGGAGTTCCCAGTACATTATCCTTTCCCCTGTGTAATTACCTTAACAAGCTCCAGCTGTTTTTATTCTCAGAAGGTTTACTCCCTGATATACAGCTGCCTACCCCCTTCGTAAGTGCAGGTCCTAAATGAGCTTTTTTCTCTGTTCCCTCACCACAATCCAGATTCTTTGGGGAGTTACCAGTACAGTAACCATACCAGGAAGTACTTAATTTATTAAGCTACTGCTTTTCTTAATCTCAGTGGAGATATTTACTGATAAACAGCTACCTACGCAGCATGTTCATGTCGTTCCTAAATGAGCTTTTATCTCTCTCCCCTCACCACAATCAGATTCTTCTGAGGAGTTCCCAGTACATTATCCTTTCCCCTGTGTAATTACCTTAACAAGCTCCAGCTGTTTTTATTCTCAGAAGGTTTACTCCCTGATATACAGCTGCCTACCCCCTTCGTAAGTGCAGGTCCTAAATGAGCTTTTTTCTCTGTTCCCTCACCACAATCCAGATTCTTTTGGGAGTTACCAGTACAGTAACCATACCAGGAAGTACTTAATTTATTAAGCTACTGCTTTTCTTAATCTCAGTGGAGATATTTACTGATAAACAGCTACCTACGCAGCATGTTCATGTCGTTCCTAAATGAGCTTTTATCTCTCTCCCCTCACCACAAATCAGATTCTTCTGAGGAGTTCCCAGTACATTATCCTTTCCCCTGTGTAATTACCTTAACAAGCTCCAGCTGTTTTTATTCTCAGAAGGTACTCCCTGATATACAGCTGCCTACCCCCTTCGTAAGTGCAGGTCCTAAATGAGCTTTTTTCTCTGTTCCCTCACCACAATCCAGATTCTTTGGGGAGTTACCAGTACAGTAACCATACCAGGAAGTACTTAATTTATTAAGCTACTGCTTTTCTTAATCTCAGTGGAGATATTTACTGATAAACAGCTACCTACGCAGCATGTTCATGTCGTTCCTAAATGAGCTTTTATCTCTCTCCCCTCACCAAGAATCAGATTCTTCTGAGGAGTTCCCAGTACATTATCCTTTCCCCTGTGTAATTACCTTAACAAGCTCCAGCTGTTTTTATTCTCAGAAGGTTTACTCCCTGATATACAGCTGCCTACCCCCTTCGTAAGTGCAGGTCCTAAATGAGCTTTTTTCTCTGTTCCCTCACCACAATCCAGATTCTTTTGGGAGTTACCAGTACAGTAACCATACCAGGAAGTACTTAATTTATTAAGCTACTGCTTTTCTTAATCTCAGTGGAGATATTTACTGATAAACAGCTACCTACGCAGCATTTTCATGTCGTTCCTAAATGAGCTTTTATCTCTCTCCCCTCACCACAAATCAGATTCTTCTGAGGAGTTCCCAGTACATTATCCTTTCCCCTGTGTAATTACCTTAACAAGCTCCAGCTGTTTTTATTCTCAGAAGGTTTACTCCCTGATATACAGCTGCCTACCCCCTTCGTAAGTGCAGGTCCTAAATGAGCTTTTTTCTCTGTTCCCTCACCACAATCCAGATTCTTTTGGGGAGTTACCAGTACAGTAACCATACCAGGAAGTACTTAATTTATTAAGCTACTGCTTTTCTTAATCTCAGTGGAGATATTTACTGATAAACAGCTACCTACGCAGCATGTTCATGTCGTTCCTAAATGAGCTTTTATCTCTCTCCCTCACCACAAATCAGATTCTTCTGAGGAGTTCCCAGTACATTATCCTTTCCCCTGTGTAATTACCTTAACAAGCTCCAGCTGTTTTTATTCTCAGAAGGTTTACTCCCTGATATACAGCTGCCTACCCCCTTCGTAAGTGCAGGTCCTAAATGAGCTTTTTTCTCTGTTCCCTCACCACAATCCAGATTCTTTTGGGGAGTTACCAGTACAGTAACCATACCAGGAAGTACTTAATTTATTAAGCTACTGCTTTTCTTAATCTCAGTGGAGATATTTACTGATAAACAGCTACCTACGCAGCATGTTCATGTCGTTCCTAAATGAGCTTTTATCTCTCTCCCCTCACCACAAATCAGATTCTTCTGAGGAGTTCCCACTACATTATCCTTTCCCCTGTGTAATTACCTTAACAAGCTCCAGCTGTTTTTATTCTCAGAAGATTACTCCCTGATATACAGCTGCCTAACCCCTTCGTAAGTGCAGGTCCTAAATGAGCTTTTTTCTCTGTTCCCTCACCACAATCCAGATTCTTTTGGGGAGTTACCAGTACAGTAACCATACCAGGAAGTACTTAATTTATTAAGCTACTGCTTTTCTTAATCTCAGTGGAGATATTTACTGATAAACAGCTACCTACGCAGCATGTTCATGTCGTTCCTAAATGAGCTTTTATCTCTCTCCCCTCACCACAAATCAGATTCTTCTGAGGAGTTCCCAGTACATTATCCTTTCCCCTGTGTAATTACCTTAACAAGCTCCAGCTGTTTTTATTCTCAGAAGGTTTACTCCCTGATATACAGCTGCCTACCCCCTTCGTAAGTGCAGGTCCTAAATGAGCTTTTTTCTCTGTTCCCTCACCACAATCCAGATTCTTTTGGGGAGTTACCAGTACAGTAACCATACCAGGAAGTACTTAATTTATTAAGCTACTGCTTTTCTTAATCTCAGTGGAGATATTTACTGATAAACAGCTACCTACGCAGCATGTTCATGTCGTTCCTAAATGAGCTTTTATCTCTCTCCCCTCACCACAAATCAGATTCTTCTGAGGAGTTCCCAGTACATTATCCTTTCCCCTGTGTAATTACCTTAACAAGCTCCAGCTGTTTTTATTCTCAGAAGGTTTACTCCCTGATATACAGCTGCCTACCCCCTTCGTAAGTGCAGGTCCTAAATGAGCTTTTTTCTCTGTTCCCTCACCACAATCCAGATCTTTTGGGGAGTTACCAGTACAGTAACCATACCAGGAAGTACTTAATTTATTAAGCTACTGCTTTTCTTAATCTCAGTGGAGATATTTACTGATAAACAGCTACCTACGCAGCATGTTCATGTCGTTCCTAAATGAGCTTTTATCTCTCTCCCCTCACCACAAATCAGATTCTTCTGAGGAGTTCCCAGTACATTATCCTTTCCCCTGTGTAATTACCTTAACAAGCTCCAGCTGCTTTTATTCTCAGAAGGTTTACTCCCTGATATACAGCTGCCTACCCCCTTCGTAAGTGCAGGTCCTAAATGAGCTTTTTTCTGTTCCCTCACCACAATCCAGATTCTTTTGGGGAGTTACCAGTACAGTAACCATACCAGGAAGTACTTAATTTATTAAGCTACTGCTTTTCTTAATCTCAGTGGAGATATTTACTGATAAACAGCTACCTAGCAGCATGTTCATGTCGTTCCTAAATGAGCTTTTATCTCTCTCCCCTCACCAAAATCAGATTCTTCTGAGGAGTTCCCAGTACATTATCCTTTCCCCTGTGTAATTACCTTAACAAGCTCCAGCTGTTTTTATTCTCAGAAGGTTTACTCCCTGATATACAGCTGCCTAACCCCCTTCGTAAGTGCAGGTCCTAAATGAGCTTTTTTCTCTGTTCCCTCACCACAATCAGATTCTTTGGGGAGTTACCAGTACAGTAACCATACCAGGAAGTACTTAATTTATTAAGCTACTGCTTTTCTTAATCTCAGTGGAGATATTTACTGATAAACAGCTACCTATGCAGCATGTTCATGTCGTTCCTAAATGAGCTTTTATCTCTCTCCCCTCACCACAAATCAGATTCTTCTGAGGAGTTCCCAGTACATTATCCTTTCCCCTGTGTAATTACCTTAACAAGCTCCAGCTGTTTTTATTCTCAGAAGGTTTACTCCCTGATATACAGCTGCCTACCCCTTCGTAAGTGCAGGTCCTAAATGAGCTTTTTTCTCTGTTCCCTCACCACAATCCAGATTCTTTTGGGGAGTTACCAGTACAGTAACCATACCAGGAAGTACTTAATTTATTAAGCTACTGCTTTTCTTAATCTCAGTGGAGATATTTACTGATAAACAGCTACCTACGCAGCATGTTCATGTCGTTCCTAAATGAGCTTTTATCTCTCTCCCCTCACCACAAATCAGATTCTTCTGAGGAGTTCCAGTACATTATCCTTTCCCCTGTGTAATTACCTTAACAAGCTCCAGCTGTTTTTATTCTCAGAAGGTTTACTCCCTGATATACAGCTGCCTACCCCCTTCGTAAGTGCAGGTCCTAAATGAGCTTTTTTCTCTGTTCCCTCACCACAATCCAGATTCTTTTGGGGAGTTACCAGTACAGTAACCATACCAGGAAGTACTTAATTTATTAAGCTACTGCTTTTCTTAATCTCAGTGGAGATATTTACTGATAAACAGCTACCTACGCAGCATGTTCATGTCCTTCCTAAATGAGCTTTTATCTCTCTCCCCTCACCACAAATCAGATTCTTCTGAGGAGTTCCCAGTACATTATCCTTTCCCCTGTGTAATTACCTTAACAAGCTCCAGCTGTTTTTATTCTCAGAAGGTTTACTCCCTGATATACAGCTGCCTACCCCCTTCGTAAGTGCAGGTCCTAAATGAGCTTTTTTCTCTGTTCCCTCACCACAATCCAGATTCTTTTGGGAGTTACCAGTACAGTAACCATACCAGGAAGTACTTAATTTATTAAGCTACTGCTTTTCTTAATCTCAGTGGAGATATTTACTGATAAACAGCTACCTACGCAGCATGTTCATGTCGTTCCTAAATGAGCTTTTATCTCTCTCCCCTCACCACAAATCAGATTCTTCTGAGGAGTTCCCAGTACATTATCCTTTCCCCTGTGTAATTACCTTAACAAGCTCCAGCTGTATTTATTCTCAGAAGGGATACTCCCTGATATACAGCTGCCTACCCCCTTCGTAAGTGCAGGTCCTAAATGAGCTTTTTTCTCTGTTCCCTCACCACAATCCAGATTCTTTTGGGGAGTTACCAGTACAGTAACCATACCAGGAAGTACTTAATTTATTAAGCTACTGCTTTTCTTAATCTCAGTGGAGATATTTTCTGATAAACAGCTACCTATGCAGCATGTTCATGTCGTTCCTAAATGAGCTTTTATCTCTCTCCCCTCACCACAAATCAGATTCTTCTGAGGAGTTCCCAGTACATTATCCTTTCCCCTGTGTAATTACCTTAACAAGCTCCAGCTGTTTTTATTCTCAGAAGGGATACTCCCTGATATACAGCTGCCTACCCCCTTCGTAAGTGCAGGTCCTAAATGAGCTTTTTTCTCTGTTCCCTCACCACAATCCAGATTCTTTTGGGGAGTTACCAGTACAGTAACCATACCAGGAAGTACTTAATTTATTAAGCTACTGCTTTTCTTAATCTCAGTGGAGATATTTACTGATAAACAGCTACCTATGCAGCATGTTCATGTCGTTCCTAAATGAGCTTTTATCTCTCTCCCCTCACCACAAATCAGATTCTTCTGAGGAGTTCCCAGTACATTATCCTTTCCCCTGTGTAATTACCTTAACAAGCTCCAGCTGTTTTTATTCTCAGAAGGTACTCCCTGATATACAGCTGCCTAACCCCTTCGTAAGTGCAGGTCCTAAATGAGCTTTTTTCTCTGTTCCCTCACCACAATCCAGATTCTTTTGGGGAGTTACCAGTACAGTAACCATACCAGGAAGTACTTAATTTATTAAGCTACTGCTTTTCTTAATCTCAGTGGAGATATTTACTGATAAACAGCTACCTACGCAGCATGTTCATGTCGTTCCTAAATGAGCTTTTATCTCTCTCCCTCACCACAAATCAGATTCTTCTGAGGAGTTCCCAGTACATTATCCTTTCCCCTGTGTAATTACCTTAACAAGCTCCAGCTGTTTTATTCTCAGAAGGTTTACTCCCTGATATACAGCTGCCTACCCCCTTCGTAAGTGCAGTCCTAAATGAGCTTTTTTCTCTGTTCCCTCACCACAATCCAGATTCTTTTGGGAGTTACCAGTACAGTAACCATACCAGGAAGTACTTAATTTATTAAGCTACTGCTTTTCTTAATCTCAGTGGAGATATTTACTGATAAACAGATACCTACGCAGCATGTTCATGTCGTTCCTAAATGAGCTTTTATCTCTCTCCCCTCACCACAAATCAGATTCTTCTGAGGAGTTCCCAGTACATTATCCTTTCCCCTGTGTAATTACCTTAACAAGCTCCAGCTGTTTTTATTCTCAGAAGGTTTACTCCCTGATATACAGCTGCCTACCCCCCTTCGTAAGTGCAGGTCCTAAATGAGCTTTTTTCTCTGTTCCCTCACCACAATCCAGATTCTTTTAGGGAGTTACCAGTACAGTAACCATACCAGGAAGTACTTAATTTATTAAGCTACTGCTTTTCTTAATCTCAGTGGAGATATTTACTGATAAACAGCTACCTACGCAGCATGTTCATGTCGTTCCTAAATGAGCTTTTATCTCTCTCCCCTCACCACAAATCAGATTCTTCTGAGGAGTTCCCAGTACATTATCCTTTCCCCTGTGTAATTACCTTAACAAGCTCCATCTGTTTTTATTCTCAGAAGGGATACTCCCTGATATACAGCTGCCTAAACCCTTCGTAAGATCAGGTCCTAAATGAGCTTTTTTCTCTGTTCCCTCACCACAATCCAGATTCCTTTTGGGGAGTTACCAGTACAGTAACCATACCAGGAAGTACTTAGTTTATTAAGCTACTGCTTTTCTTAATCTCAGTGGAGATATTTACTGATAAACAGCTACCTAAGCAGCATGTCCACGTCGTTCCTAAATGAGCTTTTATCTCAATAACCTCACCAAAATCAGATACTTCCGAGGAGTTCCCAGTACATTTTCCTTTCCCCTGTGTAATTACTTAACAAGCTCCAGCTGTATTTATTCTCAGAAGGGATACTCCCTGATATACAGCTGCCTACTCCCTTCGTATGTGCAGTTCCTAAAGAGCTTTTTTCTCTGTTCCCTCACCACAATCCAGATTCTTTGGGGAGTTACCAGTACAGTAACCATACCAGGAAGTACTTAATTTATTAAGCTACTGCTTTTCTTAATCTCAATGGAGATATTTACTGATAAACAGCTACCTACGCAGCATTTTCATGTCGTTCCTAAATGAGCTTTTATCTCTCTCCCCTCACCACCATTCAGATTCTTCTGAGGAGTTCCCAGTACATTATCCTTTCCCCTGTGTAATTACCTTAACAAGCTCCAGCTGTTTTTATTCTCAGAAGGTTTACTCCCTGATATACAGCTGCCTACCCCCTTCGTAAGTGCAGGTCCTAAATGAGCTTTTTTCTCTGTTCCCTCACCACAATCCAGATTCTTTTGGGAGTTACCAGTACAGTAACCATACCAGGAAGTACTTAATTTATTAAGCTACTGCTTTTCTTAATCTCAGTGGAGATATTTACTGATAAACAGCTACCTACGCAGCATTTTCATGTCGTTCCTAAATGAGCTTTATCTCTCTTCCCTCAACACAAATCAGATTCTTCTGAGGAGTTCCCACTACATTATCCTTTCCCCTGTTTAATTACCTTAACGAGCTCCAGCTGTTTTTATTCTCAGAAGGTTACTCCCTGATATACAGCTGCCTAAACCCTTCGTAAGTGCAGGTCCTAAATGAGCTTTTTTCTCTGTTCCCTCACCACAATCCAGATTCTTTTGGGGAGTTACCAGTACAGTAACCATACCAGGAAGTACTTAATTTATTAAGCTACTGCTTTTCTTAATCTCAGTGGAGATATTTACTGATAAACAGCTACCTACGCAGCATGTTCATGTCGTTCCTAAATGAGCTTTTATCTCTCTCCCCTCACCACAAATCAGATTCTTCTGAGGAGTTCCCAGTACATTATCCTTTCCCCTGTGTAATTACCTTAACAAGCTCCAGCTGTTTTTATTCTCAGAAGGTTACTCCCTGATATACAGCTGCCTACCCCCTTCGTAAGTGCAGGTCCTAAATGAGCTTTTTTCTCTGTTCCCTCACCACAATCCAGATTCTTTTGGGGAGTTACCAGTACAGTAACCATACCAGGAAGTACTTAATTTATTAAGCTACTGCTTTTCTTAATCTCAGTGGAGATATTTACTGATAAACAGCTACCTACGCAGCATGTTCATGTCGTTCCTAAATGAGCTTTTATCTCTCTCCCCTCACCACAAATCAGATTCTTCTGAGGAGTTCCCAGTACATTATCCTTTCCCCTGTGTAATTACCTTAACAAGCTCCAGCTGTTTTTATTCTCAGAAGGTTTACTCCCTGATATACAGCTGCCTACCCCCTTCGTAAGTGCAGGTCCTAAATGAGCTTTTTTCTCTGTTCCCTCACCACAATCCAGATTCTTTTGGGGAGTTACCAGTACAGTAACCATACCAGGAAGTACTTAATTTATTAAGCTACTGCTTTTCTTAATCTCAGTGGAGATATTTACTGATAAACAGCTACCTATGCAGCATGTTCATGTCGTTCCTAAATGAGCTTTTATCTCTCTCCCCTCACCACAAATCAGATTCTTCTGAGGAGTTCCCAGTACATTATCCTTTCCCCTGTGTAATTACCTTAACAAGCTCCAGCTGTTTTTATTCTCAGAAGGTTTACTCCCTGATATACAGCTGCCTAACCCCCTTCGTAAGTGCAGGTCCTAAATGAGCTTTTTTCTCTGTTCCCTCACCACAATCCAGATTCTTTTGGGGAGTTACCAGTACAGTAACCATACCAGGAAGTACTTAATTTATTAAGCTACTGCTTTTCTTAATCTCAGTGGAGATATTTACTGATAAACAGCTACCTACGCAGCATGTTCATGTCGTTCCTAAATGAGCTTTTATCTCTCTCCCCTCACCACAAATCAGATTCTTCTGAGGAGTTCCCAGTACATTATCCTTTCCCCTGTGTAATTACCTTAACAAGCTCCAGCTGTTTTTATTCTCAGAAGGTTTACTCCCTGATATACAGCTGCTACCCCCTTCGTAAGTGCAGGTCCTAAATGAGCTTTTTTCTCTGTTCCCTCACCACAATCCAGATTCTTTTGGGGAGTTACCAGTACAGTAACCATACCAGGAAGTACTTAATTTATTAAGCTACTGCTTTTCTTAATCTCAGTGGAGATATTTACTGATAAACAGCTACCTACGCAGCATGTTCATGTCCTTCCTAAATGAGCTTTTATCTCTCTCCCCTCACCACAAATCAGATTCTTCTGAGGAGTTCCCAGTACATTATCCTTTCCCCTGTGTAATTACCTTAACAAGCTCCAGCTGTTTTTATTCTCAGAAGGTTTACTCCCTGATATACAGCTGCCTACCCCCTTCGTAAGTGCAGGTCCTAAATGAGCTTTTTTCTCTGTTCCCTCACCACAATCCAGATTCTTTTGGGGAGTTACCAGTACAGTAACCATACCAGGAAGTACTTAATTTATTAAGCTACTGCTTTTCTTAATCTCAGTGGAGATATTTACTGATAAACAGCTACCTACGCAGCATGTTCATGTCGTTCCTAAATGAGCTTTTATCTCTCTCCCCTCACCACAAATCAGATTCTTCTGAGGAGTTCCCAGTACATTATCCTTTCCCCTGTGTAATTACCTTAACAAGCTCCAGCTGTTTTATTCTCAGAAGGGATACTCCCTGATATACAGCTGCCTACCCCCTTCGTAAGTGCAGGTCCTAAATGAGCTTTTTTCTCTGTTCCCTCACCACAATCCAGATTCTTTTGGGGAGTTACCAGTACAGTAACCATACCAGGAAGTACTTAATTTATTAAGCTACTGCTTTTCTTAATCTCAGTGGAGATATTTACTGATAAACAGCTACCTATGCAGCATGTTCATGTCGTTCCTAAATGAGCTTTTATCTCTCTCCCCTCACCACAAATCAGATTCTTCTGAGGAGTTCCCAGTACATTATCCTTTCCCCTGTGTAATTACCTTAACAAGCTCCAGCTGTTTTTATTCTCAGAAGGGATACTCCCTGATATACAGCTGCCTACCCCCTTCGTAAGTGCAGGTCCTAAATGAGCTTTTTTCTCTGTTCCCTCACCACAATCCAGATTCTTTTGGGGAGTTACCAGTACAGTAACCATACCAGGAAGTACTTAATTTATTAAGCTACTGCTTTTCTTAATCTCAGTGGAGATATTTACTGATAAACAGCTACCTATGCAGCATGTTCATGTCGTTCCTAATGAGCTTTTATCTCTCTCCCCTCACCACAAATCAGATTCTTCTGAGGAGTTCCCAGTACATTATCCTTTCCCCTGTGTAATTACCTTAACAAGCTCCAGCTGTTTTTATTCTCAGAAGGTACTCCCTGATATACAGCTGCCTACCCCTTCGTAAGTGCAGGTCCTAAATGAGCTTTTTTCTCTGTTCCCTCACCACAATCCAGATTCTTTTGGGGAGTTACCAGTACAGTAACCATACCAGGAAGTACTTAATTTATTAAGCTACTGCTTTTCTTAATCTCAGTGGAGATATTTACTGATAAACAGCTACCTACGCAGCATGTTCATGTCGTTCCTAAATGAGCTTTTATCCTCTCCCCTCACCACAAATCAGATTCTTCTGAGGAGTTCCCAGTACATTATCCTTTCCCCTGTGTAATTACCTTAACAAGCTCCAGCTGTTTTATTCTCAGAAGGTTTACTCCCTGATATACAGCTGCCTACCCCCTTCGTAAGTGCAGGTCCTAAATGAGCTTTTTTCTCTGTTCCCTCACCACAATCCAGATTCTTTTGGGGAGTTACCAGTACAGTAACCATACCAGGAAGTACTTAATTTATTAAGCTACTGCTTTTCTTAATCTCAGTGGAGATATTTACTGATAAACAGATACCTACGCAGCATGTTCATGTCGTTCCTAAATGAGCTTTTATCTCTCTCCCTCACCACAAATCAGATTCTTCTGAGGAGTTCCCAGTACATTATCCTTTCCCCTGTGTAATTACCTTAACAAGCTCCAGCTGTTTTTATTCTCAGAAGGTTTACTCCCTGATATACAGCTGCCTACCCCTTCGTAAGTGCAGGTCCTAAATGAGCTTTTTCTCTGTTCCCTCACCACAATCCAGATTCTTTTGGGAGTTACCAGTACAGTAACCATACCAGGAAGTACTTAATTTATTAAGCTACTGCTTTTCTTAATCTCAGTGGAGATATTTACTGATAAACAGCTACCTATGCAGCATGTTCATGTCGTTCCTAAATGAGCTTTTATCTCTCTCCCCTCACCACAAATCAGATTCTTCTGAGGAGTTCCCAGTACATTATCCTTTCCCCTGTGTAATTACCTTAACAAGCTCCAGCTGTTTTTATTCTCAGAAGGTTTACTCCCTGATATACAGCTGCCTACCCTTCGTAAGTGCAGGTCCTAAATGAGCTTTTTTCTCTGTTCCCTCACCACAATCCAGATTCTTTTGGGGAGTTACCAGTACAGTAACCATACCAGGAAGTACTTAATTTATTAAGCTACTGCTTTTCTTAATCTCAGTGGAGATATTTACTGATAAACAGCTACCTACGCAGCATGTTCATGTCGTTCCTAAATGAGCTTTTATCTCTCTCCCCTCACCACAAATCAGATTCTTCTGAGGAGTTCCCAGTACATTATCCTTTCCCCTGTGTAATTACCTTAACAAGCTCCAGCTGTTTTTATTCTCAGAAGGGATACTCCCTGATATACAGCTGCCTACCCCCTTCGTAAGTGCAGGTCCTAAATGAGCTTTTTTCTCTGTTCCCTCACCACAATCCAGATTCTTTTGGGGAGTTACCAGTACAGTAACCATACCAGGAAGTACTTAATTTATTAAGCTACTGCTTTTCTTAATCTCAGTGGAGATATTTACTGATAAACAGCTACCTACGCAGCATGTTCATGTCGTTCCTAAATGAGCTTTTATCTCTCTCCCCTCACCACAAATCAGATTCTTCTGAGGAGTTCCCAGTACATTATCCTTTCCCCTGTGTAATTACCTTAACAAGCTCCAGCTGTATTTATTCTCAGAAGGGATACTCCCTGATATACAGCTGCCTACCCCCTTCGTAAGTGCAGGTCCTAAATGAGCTTTTTTCTCTGTTCCCTCACCACAATCCAGATTCTTTTGGGGAGTTACCAGTACAGTAACCATACCAGGAAGTACTTAATTTATTAAGCTACTGCTTTTCTTAATCTCAGTGGAGATATTTACTGATAAACAGCTACCTATGCAGCATGTTCATGTCGTTCCTAAATGAGCTTTTATCTCTCTCCCCTCACCACAAATCAGATTCTTCTGAGGAGTTCCCAGTACATTATCCTTTCCCCTGTGTAATTACCTTAACAAGCTCCAGCTGTTTTTATTCTCAGAAGGTTTACTCCCTGATATACAGCTGCCTACCCCCTTCGTAAGTGCAGGTCCTAAATGAGCTTTTTTCTCTGTTCCCTCACCACAATCCAGATTCTTTTGGGGAGTTACCAGTACAGTAACCATACCAGGAAGTACTTAATTTATTAAGCTACTGCTTTTCTTAATCTCAGTGGAGATATTTACTGATAAACAGCTACCTAAGCAGCATGTTCATGTCGTTCCTAAATGAGCTTTTATCTCTCTCCCTCACCACAAATCAGATTCTTCTGAGGAGTTCCCAGTACATTATCCTTTCCCCTGTGTAATTACCTTAACAAGCGCCAGCTGTTTTTATTCTCAGAAGGTTACTCCCTGATATACAGCTGCCTACCCCCTTCGTAAGTGCAGGTCCTAAATGAGCTTTTTTCTCTGTTCCCTCACCACAATCCAGATTCTTTTGGGGAGTTACCAGTACAGTAACCATACCAGGAAGTACTTAATTTATTAAGCTACTGCTTTTCTTAATCTCAGTGGAGATATTTACTGATAAACAGCTACCTACGCAGCATGTTCATGTCGTTCCTAAATGAGCTTTTATCTCTCTCCCCTCACCACAAATCAGATTCTTCTGAGGAGTTCCCAGTACATTATCCTTTCCCCTGTGTAATTACCTTAACAAGCTCCAGCTGTTTTATTCTCAGAAGGTTTACTCCCTGATATACAGCTGCCTACCCCCTTCGTAAGTGCAGGTCCTAAATGAGCTTTTTTCTCTGTTCCCTCACCACAATCCAGATTCTTTTGGGGAGTTACCAGTACAGTAACCATACCAGGAAGTACTTAATTTATTAAGCTACTGCTTTTCTTAATCTCAGTGGAGATATTTACTGATAAACAGCTACCTACGCAGCATGTTCATGTCGTTCCTAAATGAGCTTTTATCTCTCTCCCCTCACCACAAATCAGATTCTTCTGAGGAGTTCCCAGTACATTATCCTTTCCCCTGTGTAATTACCTTAACAAGCTCCAGCTTTTTTATTCTCAGAGGTTTACTCCCTGATATACAGCTGCCTACCCTTCGTAAGTGCAGGTCCTAAATGAGCTTTTTTCTGTTCCCTCACCACAATCCAGATTCTTTTGGGGAGTTACCAGTACAGTAACCATACCAGGAAGTACTTAATTTATTAAGCTACTGCTTTTCTTAATCTCAGTGGAGATATTTACTGATAAACAGCTACCTACGCAGCATGTTCATGTCGTTCCTAAATGAGCTTTTATCTCTCTCCCCTCACCACAAATCAGATTCTTCTGAGGAGTTCCCAGTACATTATCCTTTCCCCTGTGTAATTACCTTAACAAGCTCCAGCTGTTTTTATTCTCAGAAGGTTTACTCCCTGATATACAGCTGCCTACCCCCTTCGTAAGTGCAGGTCCTAAATGAGCTTTTTTCTCTGTTCCCTCACCACAATCCAGATTCTTTTGGGGAGTTACCAGTACAGTAACCATACCAGGAAGTACTTAATTTATTAAGCTACTGCTTTTCTTAATCTCAGTGGAGATATTTACTGATAAACAGCTACCTACGCAGCATGTTCATGTCGTTCCTAAATGAGCTTTTATCTCTCTCCCCTCACCACAAATCAGATTCTTCTGAGGAGTTCCCAGTACATTATCCTTTCCCCTGTGTAATTACCTTAACAAGCTCCAGCTGTTTTTATTCTCAGAAGGTTTACTCCCTGATATACAGCTGCCTACCCCCTTCGTAAGTGCAGGTCCTAAATGAGCTTTTTTCTCTGTTCCCTCACCACAATCCAGATTCTTTTGGGGAGTTACCAGTACAGTAACCATACCAGGAAGTACTTAATTTATTAAGCTACTGCTTTTCTTAATCTCAGTGGAGATATTTACTGATAAACAGCTACCTACGCAGCATGTTCATGTCGTTCCTAAATGAGCTTTTATCTCTCTCCCCTCACCAAAAATCAGATTCTTCTGAGGAGTTCCCAGTACATTATCCTTTCCCCTGTGTAATTACCTTAACAAGCTCCAGCTGTTTTTATTCTCAGAAGGTACTCCCTGATATACAGCTGCCTACCCCCTTCGTAAGTGCAGGTCCTAAATGAGCTTTTTTCTCTGTTCCCTCACCACAATCCAGATTCTTTTGGGGAGTTACCAGTACAGTAACCATACCAGGAAGTACTTAATTTATTAAGCTACTGCTTTTCTTAATCTCAGTGGAGATATTTACTGATAAACAGCTACCTACGCAGCATGTTCATGTCGTTCCTAAATGAGCTATTATCTCTCTCCCCTCACCACAAATCAGATTCTTCTGAGGAGTTCCCAGTACATTATCCTTTCCCCTGTGTAATTACCTTAACAAGCTCCAGCTGTTTTTATTCTCAGAAGGTTTACTCCCTGATATACAGCTGCCTACCCCCTTCGTAAGTGCAGGTCCTAAATGAGCTTTTTTCTCTGTTCCCTCACCACAATCCAGATTCTTTTGGGGAGTTACCAGTACAGTAACCATACCAGGAAGTACTTAATTTATTAAGCTACTGCTTTTCTTAATCTCAGTGGAGATATTTACTGATAAACAGCTACCTACGCAGCATGTTCATGTCGTTCCTAAATGAGCTTTTATCTCTCTCCCCTCACCACAAATCAGATTCTTCTGAGGAGTTCCCAGTACATTATCCTTTCCCCTGTGTAATTACCTTAACAAGCTCCAGCTGTTTTTATTCTCAGAAGGTTTACTCCCTGATATACAGCTGCCTACCCTTCGTAAGTGCAGGTCCTAAATGAGCTTTTTTCTCTGTTCCCTCACCACAATCCAGATTCTTTTGGGGAGTTACCAGTACAGTAACCATACCAGGAAGTACTTAATTTATTAAGCTACTGCTTTTCTTAATCTCAGTGGAGATATTTACTGATAAACAGCTACCTACGCAGCATGTTCATGTCGTTCCTAAATGAGCTTTTATCTCTCTCCCTCACCACAAATCAGATTCTTCTGAGGAGTTCCCAGTACATTATCCTTTCCCCTGTGTAATTACCTTAACAAGCTCCAGCTGTTTTTATTCTCAGAAGGTTTACTCCCTGATATACAGCTGCCTACCCCCTTCGTAAGTGCAGGTCCTAAATGAGCTTTTTTCTCTGTTCCCTCACCACAATCCAGATTCTTTTGGGGAGTTACCAGTACAGTAACCATACCAGGAAGTACTTAATTTATTAAGCTACTGCTTTTCTTAATCTCAGTGGAGATATTTACTGATAAACAGCTACCTACGCAGCATGTTCATGTCGTTCCTAAATGAGCTTTTATCTCTCTCCCCTCACCACAAATCAGATTCTTCTGAGGAGTTCCCAGTACATTATCCTTTCCCCTGTGTAATTACCTTAACAAGCTCCAGCTGTTTTATTCTCAGAAGGTTTACTCCCTGATATACAGCTGCCTACCCCCTTCGTAAGTGCAGGTCCTAAATGAGCTTTTTTCTCTGTTCCCTCACCACAATCCAGATTCTTTTGGGGAGTTACCAGTACAGTAACCATACCAGGAAGTACTTAATTTATTAAGCTACTGCTTTTCTTAATCTCAGTGGAGATATTTACTGATAAACAGCTACCTACGCAGCATGTTCATGTCGTTCCTAAATGAGCTTTTATCTCTCTCCCCTCACCACAAATCAGATTCTTCTGAGGAGTTCCCAGTACATTATCCTTTCCCCTGTGTAATTACCTTAACAAGCTCCAGCTGTTTTTATTCTCAGAAGGTTTACTCCCTGATATACAGCTGCCTACCCCTTCGTAAGTGCAGGTCCTAAATGAGCTTTTTTCTCTGTTCCCTCACCACAATCCAGATTCTTTTGGGAGTTACCAGTACAGTAACCATACCAGGAAGTACTTAATTTATTAAGCTACTGCTTTTCTTAATCTCAGTGGAGATATTTACTGATAAACAGCTACCTACGCAGCATGTTCATGTCGTTCCTAAATGAGCTTTTATCTCTCTCCCCTCACCACAAATCAGATTCTTCTGAGGAGTTCCCAGTACATTATCCTTTCCCCTGTGTAATTACCTTAACAAGCTCCAGCTGTTTTTATTCTCAGAAGGTTTACTCCCTGATATACAGCTGCCTACCCCCTTCGTAAGTGCAGGTCCTAAATGAGCTTTTTTCTCTGTTCCCTCACCACAATCCAGATTCTTTTGGGGAGTTACCAGTACAGTAACCATACCAGGAAGTACTTAATTTATTAAGCTACTGCTTTTCTTAATCTCAGTGGAGATATTTACTGATAAACAGCTACCTACGCAGCATGTTCATGTCGTTCCTAAATGAGCTTTTATCTCTCTCCCCTCACCACAAATCAGATTCTTCTGAGGAGTTCCCAGTACATTATCCTTTCCCCTGTGTAATTACCTTAACAAGCTCCAGCTGTTTTATTCTCAGAAGGTTTACTCCCTGATATACAGCTGCCTACCCCCTTCGTAAGTGCAGGTCCTAAATGAGCTTTTTTCTCTGTTCCCTCACCACAATCCAGATTCTTTTGGGAGTTACCAGTACAGTAACCATACCAGGAAGTACTTAATTTATTAAGCTACTGCTTTTCTTAATCTCAGTGGAGATATTTACTGATAAACAGCTACCTACGCAGCATGTTCATGTCGTTCCTAAATGAGCTTTTATCTCTCTCCCCTCACCACAAATCAGATTCTTCTGAGGAGTTCCCAGTACATTATCCTTTCCTGTGTAATTACCTTAACAAGCTCCAGCTGTTTTTATTCTCAGAAGGTTTACTCCCTGATATACAGCTGCCTACCCCCTTCGTAAGTGCAGGTCCTAAATGAGCTTTTTTCTCTGTTCCCTCACCACAATCCAGATTCTTTTGGGGAGTTACCAGTACAGTAACCATACCAGGAAGTACTTAATTTATTAAGCTACTGCTTTTCTTAATCTCAGTGGAGATATTTACTGATAAACAGCTACCTATGCAGCATGTTCATGTCGTTCCTAAATGAGCTTTTATCTCTCTCCCCTCACCACAAATCAGATTCTTCTGAGGAGTTCCCAGTACATTATCCTTTCCCCTGTGTAATTACCTTAACAAGCTCCAGCTGTTTTTATTCTCAGAAGGGATACTCCCTGATATACAGCTGCCTACCCTTCGTAAGTGCAGGTCCTAAATGAGCTTTTTTCTCTGTTCCCTCACCACAATCCAGATTCTTTTGGGGAGTTACCAGTACAGTAACCATACCAGGAAGTACTTAATTTATTAAGCTACTGCTTTTCTTAATCTCAGTGGAGATATTTACTGATAAACAGCTACCTACGCAGCATGTTCCATGTCGTTCCTAAATGAGCTTTTATCTCTCCTCACCACAAATCAGATTCTTCTGAGGAGTTCCCAGTACATTTTCCTTTCCCCTGTGTAATTATCTTAACAAGCTCCAGCTGTTTTTATTCTCAGAAGGTTTACTCCCTGATATACAGCTGCCTACCCCCTTCGTGTGCAGTCCTAAATGAGCTTTTTTCTCTGTTCCCTCACCACAATCCAGATTCTTTTGGGGAGTTACCAGTACAGTAACCATACCAGGAAGTACTTAATTTATTAAGCTACTGCTTTTCTTAATCTCAGTGGAGATATTTACTGATAAACAGCTACCTACGCAGCATGTTCATGTCGTTCCTAAATGAGCTTTTATCTCTCTCCCCTCACCACAAATCAGATTCTTCTGAGGAGTTCCCAGTACATTATCCTTTCCCCTGTGTAATTACCTTAACAAGCTCCAGCTGTTTTTATTCTCAGAAGATTTACTCCCTGATATACAGCTGCCTACCCCCTTCGTAAGTGCAGGTCCTAAATGAGCTTTTTTCTCTGTTCCCTCACCACAATCCAGATTCTTTTGGGAGTTACCAGTACAGTAACCATACCAGGAAGTACTTAATTTATTAAGCTACTGCTTTTCTTAATCTCAGTGGAGATATTTACTGATAAACAGCTACCTACGCAGCATTTCATGTCGTTCCTAAATGAGCTTTTATCTCTCTCCCTCACCACAAATCAGATTCTTCTGAGGAGTTCCCAGTACATTATCCTTTCCCCTGTGTAATTACCTTAACAAGCTCCAGCTGTTTTTATTCTCAGAAGGTTTACTCCCTGATATACAGCTGCCTACCCCTTCGTAAGTGCAGGTCCTAAATGAGCTTTTTTCTCTGTTCCCTCACCACAATCCAGATTCTTTTGGGAGTTCCAGTACAGTAACCATACCAGGAAGTACTTAATTTATTAAGCTACTGCTTTTCTTAATCTCAGTGGAGATATTTACTGATAAACAGCTACCTACGCAGCATGTTCATGTCGTTCCTAAATGAGCTTTTATCTCTCTCCCCTCACCACAAATCAGATTCTTCTGAGGAGTTCCCAGTACATTATCCTTTCCCCTGTGTAATTACCTTAACAAGCTCCAGCTGTTTTTATTCTCAGAAGGTTTACTCCCTGATATACAGCTGCCTACCCCCTTCGTAAGTGCAGGTCCTAAATGAGCTTTTTTCTCTGTTCCCTCACCACAATCCAGATTCTTTTGGGGAGTTACCAGTACAGTAACCATACCAGGAAGTACTTAATTTATTAAGCTACTGCTTTTCTTAATCTCAGTGGAGATATTTACTGATAAACAGCTACCTACGCAGCATGTTCATGTCGTTCCTAAATGAGCTTTTATCTCTCTCCCCTCACCACAAATCAGATTCTTCTGAGGAGTTCCCAGTACATTATCCTTTCCCCTGTGTAATTACCTTAACAAGCTCCAGCTGTTTTTATTCTCAGAAGTTTACTCCCTGATATACAGCTGCCTACCCCCTTCGTAAGTGCAGGTCCTAAATGAGCTTTTTTCTCTGTTCCCTCACCACAATCCAGATTCTTTTGGGGAGTTACCAGTACAGTAACCATACCAGGAAGTACTTAATTTATTAAGCTACTGCTTTTCTTAATCTCAGTGGAGATATTTACTGATAAACAGCTACCTATGCAGCATGTTCATGTCGTTCCTAAATGAGCTTTTATCTCTCTCCCCTCACCACAAATCAGATTCTTCTGAGGAGTTCCCAGTACATTATCCTTTCCCCTGTGTAATTACCTTAACAAGCTCCAGCTGTTTTTATTCTCAGAAGGTTTACTCCCTGATATACAGCTGCCTACCCCCTTCGTAAGTGCAGGTCCTAAATGAGCTTTTTCTCTGTTCCCTCACCACAATCCAGATTCTTTTGGGGAGTTACCAGTACAGTAACCATACCAGGAAGTACTTAATTTATTAAGCTACTGCTTTTCTTAATCTCAGTGGAGATATTTACTGATAAACAGCTACCTACGCAGCATGTTCATGTCGTTCCTAAATGAGCTTTTATCTCTCTCCCCTCACCACAAATCAGATTCTTCTGAGGAGTTCCCAGTACATTATCCTTTCCCCTGTATAATTACCTTAACAAGCTCCAGCTGTTTTTATTCTCAGAAGGTTTACTCCCTGATATACAGCTGCCTAACCCCTTCGTAAGTGCAGGTCCTAAATGAGCTTTTTTCTCTGTTCCCTCACCACAATCCAGATTCTTTTGGGGAGTTACCAGTACAGTAACCATACCAGGAAGTACTTAATTTATTAAGCTACTGCTTTTCTTAATCTCAGTGGAGATATTTACTGATAAACAGCTACCTACGCAGCATGTTCATGTCGTTCCTAAATGAGCTTTTATTCTCTCCCCTCACCACAAATCAGATTCTTCTGAGGAGTTCCCAGTACATTATCCTTTCCCCTGTGTAATTACCTTAACAAGCTCCAGCTGTTTTTATTCTCAGAAGGTTTACTCCCTGATATACAGCTGCCTACCCCCTTCGTAAGTGCAGGTCCTAAATGAGCTTTTTTCTCTGTTCCCTCACCACAATCCAGATTCTTTTGGGAGTTACCAGTACAGTAACCATACCAGGAAGTACTTAATTTATTAAGCTACTGCTTTTCTTAATCTCAGTGGAGATATTTACTGATAAACAGCTACCTACGCAGCATGTTCATGTCGTTCCTAAATGAGCTTTTATCTCTCTCCCCTCACCACAATCAGATTCTTCTGAGGAGTTCCCAGTACATTATAATTTCCCCTGTGTAATTACCTTAACAAGCTCCAGCTGTTTTTATTCTCAGAAGGTTTACTCCCTGATATACAGCTGCCTACCCCCTTCGTAAGTGCAGGTCCTAAATGAGCTTTTTTCTCTGTTCCCTCACCACAATCCAGATTCTTTTGGGGAGTTACCAGTACAGTAACCATACCAGGAAGTACTTAATTTATTAAGCTACTGCTTTTCTTAATCTCAGTGGAGATATTTACTGATAAACAGCTACCTACGCAGCATGTTCATGTCGTTCCTAAATGAGCTTTTATCTCTCTCCCCTCACCACAAATCAGATTCTTCTGAGGAGTTCCCAGTACATTATCCTTTTCCCCTGTGTAATTACCTTAACAAGCTCCAGCTGTTTTTATTCTCAGAAGGTTTACTCCCTGATATACAGCTGCCTACCCCTTCGTAAGTGCAGGTCCTAAATGAGCTTTTTTCTCTGTTCCCTCACCACAATCCAGATTCTTTTGGGGAGTTACCAGTACAGTAACCATACCAGGAAGTACTTAATTTATTAAGCTACTGCTTTTCTTAATCTCAGTGGAGATATTTACTGATAAACAGCTACCTACGCAGCATGTTCATGTCGTTCCTAAATGAGCTTTTATCTCTCTCCCCTCACCACAAATCAGATTCTTCTGAGGAGTTCCCAGTACATTATTCCTTTCCCCTGTGTAATTACCTTAACAAGCTCCAGCTGTTTTTATTCTCAGAAGGTTTACTCCCTGATATACAGCTGCCTACCCCTTCGTAAGTGCAGGTCCTAAATGAGCTTTTTTCTCTGTTCCCTCACCACAATCCAGATTCTTTTGGGGAGTTACCAGTACAGTAACCATACCAGGAAGTACTTAATTTATTAAGCTACTGCTTTTCTTAATCTCAGTGGAGATATTTACTGATAAACAGCTACCTACGCAGCATGTTCATGTCGTTCCTAAATGAGCTTTTCTCTCTCCCCTCACCACAAATCAGATTCTTCTGAGGAGTTCCCAGTACATTATCCTTTCCCCTGTGTAATTACCTTAACAAGCTCCAGCTGTTTTTATTCTCAGAATGTTTACTCCCTGATATACAGCTGCCTACCCCCTTCGTAAGTGCAGGTCCTAAATGAGCTTTTTTCTCTGTTCCCTCACCACAATCCAGATTCTTTTGGGGAGTTACCAGTACAGTAACCATACCAGGAAGTACTTAATTTATTAAGCTACTGCTTTTCTTAATCTCAGTGGAGATATTTACTGATAAACAGCTACCTACGCAGCATGTTCATGTCGTTCCTAAATGAGCTTTTATCTCTCTCCCCTCACCACAAATCAGATTCTTCTGAGGAGTTCCCAGTACATTATCCTTTCCCCTGTGTAATTACCTTAACAAGCTCCAGCTGTTTTTATTCTCAGAAGGTTTACTCCCTGATATACAGCTGCCTACCCCCTTCGTAAGTGCAGGTCCTAAATGAGCTTTTTTCTCTGTTCCCTCACCACAATCCAGATTCTTTTGGGGAGTTACCAGTACAGTAACCATACCAGGAAGTACTTAATTTATTAAGCTACTGCTTTTCTTAATCTCAGTGGAGATATTTACTGATAAACAGCTACCTACGCAGCATGTTCATGTCGTTCCTAAATGAGCTTTTATCTCTCTCCCCTCACCACAAATCAGATTCTTCTGAGTTTCCAGTACATTATCCTTTCCCCTGTGTAATTACCTTAACAAGCTCCAGCTGTTTTTATTCTCAGAAGGTTTACTCCCTGATATACAGCTGCCTACCCCTTCGTAAGTGCAGGTCCTAAATGAGCTTTTTTCTCTGTTCCCTCACCACAATCCAGATTCTTTTGGGGAGTTACCAGTACAGTAACCATACCAGGAAGTACTTAATTTATTAAGCTACTGCTTTTCTTAATCTCAGTGGAGATATTTACTGATAAACAGCTACCTACGCAGCATGTTCATGTCGTTCCTAAATGAGCTTTTATCTCTCTCCCCTCACCACAAATCAGATTCTTCTGAGGAGTTCCCAGTACATTATCTTTCCCCTGTGTAATTACCTTAACAAGCTCCAGCTGTTTTTATTCTCAGTAAGTACTCCCTGATATACAGCTGCCTACCCCCTTCGTAAGTGCAGGTCCTAAATGAGCTTTTTTCTCTGTTCCCTCACCACAATCCAGATTCTTTTGGGGAGTTACCAGTACAGTAACCATACCAGGAAGTACTTAATTTATTAAGCTACTGCTTTTCTTAATCTCAGTGGAGATATTTACTGATAAACAGCTACCTACGCAGCATGTTCATGTCGTTCCTAAATGAGCTTTTATCTCTCTCCCCTCACCACAAATCAGATTCTTCTGAGGAGTTCCCAGTACATTATCCTTTCCCCTGTGTAATTACCTTAACAAGCTCCAGCTGTTTTTATTCTCAGAAGTTTACTCCCTGATATACAGCTGCCTACCCCCTTCGTAAGTGCAGGTCCTAAATGAGCTTTTTTCTCTGTTCCCTCACCACAATCCAGATTCTTTTGGGGAGTTACCAGTACAGTAACCATACCAGGAAGTACTTAATTTATTAAGCTACTGCTTTTCTTAATCTCAGTGGAGATATTTACTGATAAACAGCTACCTATGCAGCATGTTCATGTCGTTCCTAAATGAGCTTTTATCTCTCTCCCCTCACCACAAATCAGATTCTTCTGAGGAGTTCCCAGTACATTATCCTTTCCCCTGTGTAATTACCTTAACAAGCTCCATCTGTTTTTATTCTCAGAAGTACTCCCTGATATACAGCTGCCTACCCCCTTCGTAAGTGCAGGTCCTAAATGAGCTTTTTTCTCTGTTCCCTCACCACAATCCAGATTCTTTTGGGGAGTTACCAGTACAGTAACATACCAGGAAGTACTTAATTTATTAAGCTACTGCTTTTCTTAATCTCAGTGGAGATATTTACTGATAAACAGCTACCTACGCAGCATGTCATGTCGTTCCTAAATGAGCTTTTATCTCTCTCCCCTCACCACAAATCAGATTCTTCTGAGGAGTTCCCAGTACATTATCCTTTCCCCTGTGTAATTATCTTAACAAGCTCCAGCTGTTTTTATTCTCAGAAGGTTTACTCCCTGATATACAGCTGCCTACCCCCTTCGTAAGTGCAGGTCCTAAATGAGCTTTTTTCTCTGTTCCCTCACCACAATCCAGATTCTTTTGGGGAGTTACCAGTACAGTAACCATACCAGGAAGTACTTAATTTATTAAGCTACTGCTTTTCTTAATCTCAGTGGAGATATTTACTGATAAACAGCTACCTACGCAGCATGTTCATGTCGTTCCTAAATGAGCTTTTATTCTCTCCCCTCACCACAAATCAGATTCTTCTGAGGAGTTCCCAGTACATTATCCTTTCCCCTGTGTAATTACTTAACAAGCTAGCTGTTTTTATTCTCAGAAGGTTTACTCCCTGATATACAGCTGCCTACCCCCTTCGTAAGTGCAGGTCCTAAATGAGCTTTTTTCTCTGTTCCCTCACCACAATCCAGATTCTTTTGGGAGTTACCAGTACAGTAACCATACCAGGAAGTACTTAATTTATTAAGCTACTGCTTTTTCTTAATCTCAGTGGAGATATTTACTGATAAACAGCTACCTACGCAGCATGTTCATGTCGGTTCTAAATGAGCTTTTATCTCTCTCCCCTCACCACAAATCAGATTCTTCTGAGGAGTTCCCAGTACATTATCCTTTCCCCTGTGTAATTACCTTAACAAGCTCCAGCTGTTTTATTCTCAGAAGGTTTACTCCCTGATATACAGCTGCCTACCCCTTCGTAAGTGCAGGTCCTAAATGAGCTTTTTCTCTGTTCCCTCACCACAATCCAGATTCTTTTGGGGAGTTACCAGTACAGTAACCATACCAGGAATTACTTAATTTATTAAGCTACTGCTTTTCTTAATCTCAGTGGAGATATTTACTGATAAACAGCTACCTACGCAGCATGTTCATGTCGTTCCTAAATGAGCTTTTATCTCTCTCCCCTCACCACAATCAGATTCTTCTGAGGAGTTCCCAGTACATTATCCTTTCCCCTGTGTAATTACCTTAACAAGCTCCAGCTGTTTTTATTCTCAGAAGGTTTACTCCCTGATATACAGCTGCCTACCCCTTCGTAAGTGCAGGTCCTAAATGAGCTTTTTTCTCTGTTCCCTCACCACAATCCAGATTCTTTTGGGGAGTTACCAGTACAGTAACCATACCAGGAAGTACTTAATTTATTAAGCTACTGCTTTTCTTAATCTCAGTGGAGATATTTACTGATAAACAGCTACCTACGCAGCATGTTCATGTCGTTCCTAAATGAGCTTTTATCTCTCTCCCGTCACCACAAATCAGATTCTTCTGAGGAGTTCCCAGTACATTATCCTTTCCCCTGTGTAATTACCTTAACAAGCTCCAGCTGTTTTATTCTCAGAAGTTTACTCCCTGATATACAGCTGCCTACCCCCTTCGTAAGTGCAGGTCCTAAATGAGCTTTTTTCTCTGTTCCCTCACCACAATCCAGATTCTTTTGGGGAGTTACCAGTACAGTAACCATACCAGGAAGTACTTAATTTATTAAGCTACTGCTTTTCTTAATCTCAGTGGAGATATTTACTGATAAACAGCTACCTACGCAGCATGTTCATGTCGTTCCTAAATGAGCTTTTATCTCTCTCCCCTCACCACAAATCAGATTCTTCTGAGGAGTTCCCAGTACATTATCCTTTCCCCTGTGTAATTACCTTAACAAGCTCCAGCTGTTTTTATTCTCAGAAGGTTTACTCCCTGATATACAGCTGCCTACCCCCTTCGTAAGTGCAGGTCCTAAATGAGCTTTTTTCTCTGTTCCCTCACCACAATCCAGATTCTTTTGGGGAGTTACCAGTACAGTAACCATACCAGGAAGTACTTAATTTATTAAGCTACTGCTTTTCTTAATCTCAGTGGAGATATTTACTGATAAACAGCTACCTACGCAGCATGTCATGTCGTTCCTAAATGAGCTTTTATCTCTCTCCCCTCACCACAAATCAGATTCTTCTGAGGAGTTCCCAGTACATTATAATTTCCCCTGTGTAATTACCTTAACAAGCTCCAGCTGTTTTTATTCTCAGAAGGTTTACTCCCTGATATACAGCTGCCTACCCCCTTCGTAAGTGCAGGTCCTAAATGAGCTTTTTTCTCTGTTCCCTCACCACAATCCAGATTCTTTTGGGAGTTACCAGTACAGTAACCATACCAGGAAGTACTTAATTTATTAAGCTACTGCTTTTCTTAATCTCAGTGGAGATATTTACTGATAAACAGCTACGTACGCAGCATGTTCATGTCGTTCCTAAATGAGCTTTTATCTCTCTCCCCTCACCACAAATCAGATTCTTCTGAGGAGTTCCCAGTACATTATCCTTTCCCCTGTGTAATTACCTTAACAAGCTCCAGCTGTTTTTATTCTCAGGTTTACTCCCTGATATACAGCTGCCTACCCCCTTCGTAAGTGCAGGTCCTAAATGAGCTTTTTTCTCTGTTCCCTCACCACAATCCAGATTCTTTTGGGGAGTTACCAGTACAGTAACCATAACAGGAAGTACTTAATTTATTAAGCTACTGCTTTTCTTAATCTCAGTGGAGATATTTACTGATAAACAGCTACCTACGCAGCATGTTCATGTCGTTCCTAAATGAGCTTTTATCTCTCTCCCCTCACCACAAATCAGATTCTTCTGGAGGAGTTCCCAGTACATTATCCTTTCCCCTGTGTAATTACCTTAACAAGCTCCAGCTGTTTTTATTCTCAGAAGATTTACTCCTGATATACAGCTGCCTACCCCCTTCATAAGTGCAGGTCCTAAATGAGCTTTTTCTCTGTTCCCTCACCACAATCCAGATTCTTTTGGGGAGTTACCAGTACAGTAACCATACCAGGAAGTACTTAATTTATTAAGCTACTGCTTTTCTTAATCTCAGTGGAGATATTTACTGATAAACAGCTACCTACGCAGCATGTTCATGTCGTTCCTAAATGAGCTTTTATCTCTCTCCCCTCACCACAAATCAGATTCTTCTGAGGAGTTCCCAGTACTTATTTTTCCCTGTGTAATTACCTTAACAAGCTCCAGCTGTTTTTATTCTCAGAAGGTTTACTCCCTGATATACAGCTGCCTACCCCTTCGTAAGTGCAGGTCCTAAATGAGCTTTTTTCTCTGTTCCCTCACCACAATCCAGATTCTTTTGGGGAGTTACCAGTACAGTAACCATACCAGGAAGTACTTAATTTATTAAGCTACTGCTTTTCTTAATCTCAGTGGAGATATTTACTGATAAACAGCTACCTACGCAGCATGTTCATGTCGTTCCTAAATGAGCTTTTATCTCTCTCCCCTCACCACAAATCAGATTCTTCTGAGGAGTTCCCAGTACATTATCCTTTCCCCTGTGTAATTACCTTAACAAGCTCCAGCTGTTTTTATTCTCAGAAGGTTTACTCCCTGATATACAGCTGCCTACCCCTTCGTAAGTGCAGGTCCTAAATGAGCTTTTTTCTCTGTTCCCTCACCACAATCCAGATTCTTTTGGGGAGTTACCAGTACAGTAACCATACCAGGAAGTACTTAATTTATTAAGCTACTGCTTTTCTTAATCTCAGTGGAG
The DNA here is from genome assembly GCF_023159225.1 of Perognathus longimembris pacificus. Classification (NCBI taxonomy): domain Eukaryota; kingdom Metazoa; phylum Chordata; class Mammalia; order Rodentia; family Heteromyidae; genus Perognathus; species Perognathus longimembris. The sequence goes on from NW_025956467.1 coordinate 48,799, forward strand.
ATATTTACTGATAAACAGCTACCTACGCAGCATGTTCATGTCGTTCCTAAATGAGCTTTTATCTCTCTCCCCTCACCACAAATCAGATTCTTCTGATTCGTTCCCAGTACATTATATTTCCCCTGTGTAATTACCTTAACAAGCTCCAGCTGTTTTTATTCTCAGAAGGTTTACTCCCTGATATACAGCTGCCTACCCCCTTCGTAAGTGCAGGTCCTAAATGAGCTTTTTTCTCTGTTCCCTCACCACAATCCAGATTCTTTTGGAGTTACCAGTACAGTAACCATACCAGGAAGTACTTAATTTATTAAGCTACTGCTTTTCTTAATCTCAGTGGAGATATTTACTGATAAACAGCTACCTACGCAGCATGTTCATGTCGTTCCTAAATGAGCTTTTATCTCTCTCCCCTCACCACAAATCAGATTCTTCTGAGGAGTTCCCAGTACATTATCCTTTCCCCTGTGTAATTACCTTAACAAGCTCCAGCTGTTTTTATTCTCAGAAGTTTACTCCCTGATATACAGCTGCCTACCCCCTTCGTAGTGCAGGTCCTAAATGAGCTTTTTTCTCTGTTCCCTCACCACAATCCAGATTCTTTTGGGGAGTTACCAGTAC